>NC_028637.1:63494180-63526152 GCF_001406875.1 Solanum pennellii
GGGGGAAGCTCTCAGCACATAATCTAATAACCGCAGTTTTCCAGTATTCAATTTCTGATGCAATAGATGACTCACCATGAATTTCAGGGGAAATGTACTCCAGCTTAAATCCTGCTATACTGATATTAATTATGTCAAAATTATCCCATATAGAACTCTTAGGTGATGGCATGATTAATTCCTCTTCGACCTCATCCGCCCACCTCTTCTCCCACTGCTGCTTGATGAATTCTTCCCACTGCCGCTAGGTGCCTGTACAATTTCAGAGCACCAACTCAGAGTTTTGGTTGTATCATCCTGGTCTTTATCGATCTTCTTTTCCATCACTACGGCTTCAACTATAGTACTCGAGCTTGCAATCGTTCCAGCTGTACCAATCCCACTTAGGGTTCCATTCGCTCCTGCAGAACTAGGAGTTACTGTTACATTAGAGTCAGGGGGAGGTATTAACCCTCTTTTCCGTCACGGCCTTCGATTGTTGATTTACTTTCATTACACGCTGATTGATACTGTTTGATGTGTTTTCCAGTGTCATTTGAGCTTTCAGTGATGGGATTCTAGCTCGTCTTCCCATGGCTAGGTGCACGTTGGTTAACTCGCGCCGAGAGATATAGATTGGTCTTATTTTTAATTTAATATGAAATTTTAAAAAATAAAGTACGACTTTTAATTTAAGATTATATGTATAATATATTAGTATCTAAGCATGTGCGTTGCACGTTTACTTCATAACGATGAATAAAATGATAAACCATTTAATTTTTTAAAAAGTGTTTGTAGTGTATAGTTAACTTGAAGAATTTTTTTTGCATTTAGTCCTCCATTTATTATAATTTTGACATAAATTTTTATATTTGTTTTAAAAGACAAAATAAAGTAGCAAAAATAAACATGGAGGCACCCTATCTTATGATTAACTTCCTTAAAATGTCTTTTTGTCTCATAGAATAAAGAAAAATATCGAAATTCTTCCTTAAAATGTCTCTCTTGTATCATAGAAATAGAGTAAAAATATTGAAATTAAATTAATAGTTACACATGATATACATTTTAAGAAGATAAAATGTTTGACATTAATTAGTAAAAGATGAAATTCTCCTTCTCATTAAGTAGAATGCAATTAAGTAATTCAAATTCATAAATAAGAAACTGATTAGAAGGAAATAACTAAAGATTTAAAGTGCAATGATTGGTATTTAAGTTATGTAATTATATAAATTAAATATTAATATTTAATTAAATAATCAGATTCTAATTTAATGGAGAGTCAAAATGACAATATTAGTATTCTTACAATTAAAGTTTGTTAAAATATATTTTTTACATTTTTTTGTTAAAAAATTAATAGGAGCAATATTTGGTCAAAGGATAAAAGATCTTCTTACTTATTAAGAATTTTGGTGTATCATTTTTTTGACTTTAGAATTTGAATCTCACCATAATTTTAATGAAAATTGTCTAAAAACTATAGACTTTATCCACAAGCACATGTAATAATGATTCTTCACAAATATTTAAAATTTAAGATGCAAAAATGTAATTATTAATAATTTGAAATTAGAATATCTTGTAGGCATTAATTGTTTTACATGCCTTATAAACTATTTTTATGATTGTATTTGTCTCATTTTCTAAAGCAAAAAATACACTCTTCAATTAAATATATTTTTAAAACAAAATTACAAATACAAAGAAAAAGTATCATATGTAGGAGAAAATTTAGCATAAGGATACCAACGAAAAATAGAAAAATTCTAAGACAATCTTTTCCCTGTTTTTTATTGATAATGCAAATTGGAACAAAATTATAGTAATAAACATCAACTTTTGACCATAAAAAGAAGTTAAAATCTTTGGAAGACAAGTTAATGGAAGTGATATTTAACTACAAAAACAGAGGGGTTTTATCATAGTTCTGATTTAGACAAATAAGTAAAAAAAACACATCAAGCTTTGATATTCTAGTAATTAAAGTGTTATTCATTACTATAATCACACTATGCCTTGTAATCTTGACACAAATCCTCTTGTCTTGAAATTTTCTTCACTTGATTAAAGCTTCTCTATTCTTCCACAAACAAAAATTGTATCACATATAAATCTTTCTATGAAAATTATGTTAAAAGATTTATATTTATAGAAAAAAATATAGCTTTGGAATATAAAAATTCACTTACAAAGTTGAAAGGTCAAGTTTTACAAAAATTAAAGACAAATATTAATTAAGAACATAAATTAGTTTAGAAGATAAATCATATACATGTATCTATTTAAAGGGTAATAATTTCAAGAAAATAAATTAAATAAGATATTTTAATAAAGAATTATTCTAAAGAAGTGCAAAAGTCATTAACATTTTTATTAAAATAATGTAATTTAATATTTAAATAAAATAGTTAAATATTTTTATAACACTTTAATTTATAATAAGGATAAAATCGTAATTTAACTTTTAACTTTTTTGGTTCCTTCTTATAATAATATATGATAAAAAATATATATATTAACTTTGCGGTCTTAAAGTTGTGTTCTCACTCCCCCCTCCCCCAGAAAAGAAAACATTATATGTTAAGGTGAATAAAAATAAACAACAAATAAATTGAAAACCAAAGATTACTTATTAAATATAGTTTGGATTCTTCAAACAACTTTTTTATCAAATATTTTTCTCCAATAGTTCGAGAATTTTAGATTCTTAACACCAAATTGTAGTTTGTGCAACATAAAATCATTGAACTTTTGTCAAGGAGAAATTGCTGCAAAAGTATATTTTATTGCTATGAAAATGAGTGTTTATTATTTATCATGATACTCTTCTCGTTAGAAGTTGAGTTATTGATTCTCCTTTTTGCATCTCTTTTACTGATCTATCAAATATACCCACAAAAAATATTGCAATTGCATAATCGAACAACTTTAACAATCTTCCTTATTTTAAGTAGAAGAGTAGAAAACTTAAAAAATCCGCAGTTTAAAAGTGTGAGGAACCCCTCTATTTATAGACAACAAAGGATAGTATGAAAAGGTGCTTATATAAGTCACAACCCTTCCAAAAAAATCAAAATTTTTCAGAAATATCATAGCTTGTCAAAAATGTCATAACTCTGTAAAAAAATTCTAAACCTCTCTGAAAAGTCACTACCAATCAATGTAGAAAGGTGTCTGCATTTAATTTAACTAGTTTTGACGCTTGTGCATTGCACGTGAAAATCAAATCATGTACCACACTATTCTTAAAAAATAATATGAATATTACTAGATAAAAAATTAGTCATGCTTAAATTCTCTTACTTACACCTCTTAAATAAACTTTCTAATCCATTCTCCATAGTGCATTACTTTGTTATTATTGTTTTGTAGGTGTTTTGACTTTTAATATAATTTAATATAAATAAATATTAAAATAAAATATAGAAGATATACTAAATTGGATGTTTTTGTCACGCCCCGAGCCTACACCCTGGACGTGGCCGAACTCAAATACCATAGCTGGTCTTGAGCGGACCCTTGACCTGACTTACTTAGCTCAGCGAAAGACTTAACTCAATACAAGAAAACATTCTCATAAATTAACTTGAATTAAAAAATTTGGCCAAAATGACACTTAAGTCTTTAGCAAAACATCTGCAATGCAAAGAAGAGACTCAAAAATAAACTATTTGACTGCAAGATGGATGCTGAGGCAGACCCCACAATATCCTATAAAAAGAAAGACTGAAAAACAATAAATATGTGTCCTGCAGAATACAAGGAGGCTCACCACTGACTCCGAGTGTTTAGCTGGATCAACGAGGTGCTGGATGATGTTGATCCTGGTTACCTGCGTCTGCATCATGATACAATGCAGGTCAATTGACATCAGTACATTGAATGTACGGGTATGCGAGTTGGAATGCTAACAACAACTTAAGCTTGAAAGAGAGTAAGAAGGAACACTTACCTTAACTCTGCTCAACTCATGAATAACTTTAATTAACTTAAAGCAACAAGACATTGCAATATATAAAAGCTTGTAAAACAATAAAAACACTTAGTTCATTAAAGATAAGGCAATAACAAACTCAACTTTACTTATATTTGAAGTAATATATTTTCTGTGGGAAATTCTCTAAGCGAAAACCATCACTAACCTAAGTGGTGATACAACGTCTTTCCCACGCTGCCAGAAATGTCCTATACTTTGCCAACGCATAAAACTACTTAACTTAGTGGATTCACTAGCTTAACTTACGTGATCATCTATGTTAATACCCATAATGAATTCATGGTTTTCATGGAGACTTGAGTAAACATGAACTCTCATCCCTACATCGGTGCTCAATACTACTCCCGAAATATATTTTAGCTCATGCTTTTAAAAACAACTTCCTTCTTTGGGTTGAGATAATTGTTCAACACTTAGCTTTAGAAAGCTCTCTTGGAATAAATGTTTCCTTTTTTTGCTCAAAACTCTTTTGAAAATCTTAGTGGTCTCTTATCTTAAACTAGTTCTGAAAACGTGCTTTGCACGTATATTCCAAAATATTTCACATAACTTTTGTATTGCAAATGACATATCTTCTCCGCTTCAAATTTATTGGTATTTACTTAAAAATCCATATTTTTACCATACAAAGTTCATATATCTTCCTAATAAAAAAATATATCCTTAATTATAAAAATTGACTAAAACTGCATAAATGATTGATTCATGTAATAATATGATGATTTTACTATTCAATATTTAGTTTATTAAATAATTTAACATGTAAATTTAATATAGGGATATAATTGTAATATTGAACTCCTAAATCTCTTAACTCTTCACTTTTTCTACTTTTTGGTAATTAAAATTAAAGTTTCACAATGCTCTTTTATGGCATAGACAAGATAAATATTAGACTTAACAATTTTAAGATCTAATATGAATGAACTACAACTGCTACATGAAATTAGATTCTTTATAATACTCTTCTCTCGAACTAATTAGAGAGGCTGATATAATGAGTATAACTGATGAGGATTATTTAAAACACAATTCCACAAAAATTGAAATGAACATATATATTTTGATTCCTACTTCAAGTGAGTAATGAAATATTATTATTACATAAAATCAAAGAAATTATCTAGTCATATTATTCTTGCAATTAACAGAACTTCCTCCTCTTCTTCAATCAGGAACATCACACATCATAATGTTGTAATACTCTAACCTAAGTAAATAAAAACAATGGGAAAAAGGAGCTAAGAACTTAAATTTTAACAAAGACGTTCATGATGTGATATACATATAAACACACTTTTCATTTATTCATGCCAAAAATATTCCTAATTGCATCTTTTGCCCTTGTGTCATGACAAAATTATTAGCAGTCCAAGAATCCCTCATAATTAGACACAAATAATAACTTAAAACATATGGTTAAGAGAGACGGTATATGAACAATAACAATGAAACCCCTTAACTGACACATTGAAAAAAAATAATGAAAAAGAAGGAGAAGAAGAGGACATGTGGTATTGATACCCAGAAGAGAACCTCAATGAATTTACATTGATTCACTGATGTGACTATTTATAAATTTCTAAAGCTATAGTTGGAAGTTGAAAAGATCTTCCAAACATTGAATTAGTTTAGTAAAATGAAAATTTATTCTAGAGTGTTGAAAAGGGTTAAATAAATGATAATTGTAAGTAAAATAATCCACCTCTTCGTATGCCTTAATATTTAATTGATTGTTTTGAAACTTTAATTGTGCAATGTATGTGTCCATTTGGAGTATATTGAATATGATAATTTTCTTAATTAATGATAGAATATTTAATTAATAATATTTTATAATAATTTAGTGTCATACCCGGATCCTAGACCCCAGATGAGACCGGTGTCGTCAACCTCTCAGAGGTCGCAGAGAAGCCTCTTCTTAGCTTTCATCACAATCATACAGTTAAAGTTTGTGGGAAATTTAAAACTTTTAATACACTTAATGAAGTATACTTAGACTTCATACTTAAGATTAATAAAAATATATGATATTCTAAAACTGTCTCACATATATAGAAACCATCTAAGAGTGCAAATCTGACTTAGCCAAAAAATAGTTAATATGCCATATAGACTTTATTACAAAAGAATCCAAAGAACATATTGGAAATACCGTATTCTTAAAGCTACAAAAAATCTACGTAAGCTAATATATGAAAGATAGCATCCCTGAACATGAGGACCTACCAAGACTTGGAGAAAGAGTTCCATGCTTCTTCAAATCGACCTCCTTAAGCTTCAATGACCGGAACCTACAGTTGTAGTAATGTAAAGTAATGGGGTTAGTACGCCACATTTACTAAGTATGAGTATATGCACATAACACATATAAACATACATGAAAAAGTATCATTTATTATTCTTTAGAAAACATGCTAAGTCATATGAAAATCTTCAATGCATATACCATATAACATATACAAGTGATGATTCCATCACTTAAAAGCATGATCATAATCGAAGGCATATTCTCATAAAGTCACGTTGAGAATTCATAATCAATAAATCATATTAACATAATATACAAAACACTTACCAATGATCCCATCCCCAACCTACAAGTGCAATGGTCATGTGAAGCACCATAACCTCACATAACCAAGTAGATAAGATAGAAGACCATAAGTAAAACTTTGATTCATATAACAATATAACTCAATAACATATTCAATATAAGGATCAACATTCATGTAAGAGTAACATCATATATCATAACATATATATTTCATATCATCATATTACATAAGAACAATCTCCTTGGACTTCCCTTAGAGTCAACTTGTGCAATGTCTAGGTAGCATCCCATACCACTACCTATACTAAGCCTAATTCTCAAGTAACCTTAGTCAACGCTCATTTACTTGTCTTTCATTTTACATGAGGGAACATAGGCAATAACCGACATAGACCATGTGATATAAACATGGAATCTGGTGTCTAACCCTCACCGAAAAGAGGTGGTTTACCGGCCAAAGTAGAACCTACATGACATAACTTTCTAAGTGGATCCACTAGCTAGTATCCTATTGTGACAGCATAGTTCAAGAACTAGGAGATGTATTAGAGACCCATAGTTCCACATTACATGGAAGCCGCAATCTCATGAGAATTATTGTGAACCTAGCTTCCCCTAGGGAAGGGACACTTCTCATATCTAGTTCATCGGTGCTTAGCTTATTTCCGTTTTCTCGAAATAACCTTTAATTTTTCATTGTCAAAAATTTATCATAGGTCATAGGAGATTATCTCCCTGTATAACATGATCATGAGCTTTTTTAGATTAGATGAGAATTTTCCTTTCATCATAACCTTTCTTCTGTGAGATTAACATAACATATTGTGTAAAACATACAAGGGAATATCATAAATTTGCATATTCGTGTTCTTATCATGATATCACAGTTTACATGTTCATAGCCAGCATATTCACATAGCAACATCATACATACTTTTCATAACATAGCATCACAACTTATAGGCCTACAAAAATATCTTAGAGATATCACAATTTTAGAAGACTTACCTCTTGTTTCAAAGAACCTTTTTCATCATACGATATTCATAATAATAATTAATGAAATACTCAATGACATAATCAAGAATAACTCATAAAATCATGTACAAGATCAATGCATAGCGTAGGAGAAGGTAAGCGGGTCGAAAAAGGGTTCATTCAAACCTTAAATTCTAACCCTAATGTTTTCACGTTATCAAACACTAGAAACAACCTATTCGAAACCATCACTTAGAGAAAGATCATGTATCACACGACATTCAAGCATTATAAATCAAATACTCAATAATTCATGTGAAATTAACCATAGAAAACGTTTACTTTTCGTTAAAAATCATAAATCTAGGGTTAGGAAGAAAATCCATATAGTAGAGTAAAAACCCTAGTAAATGAAGTTCTTGAAAACTTATATTGAAAGGACCTATTGGGGAAAGGAAATCCAAGAGTTAAAAATCCATACCTTATATATGAACAATCCACGAAATCTGATTGGAAACTTCGAAACCTTCATCTTCTTTCTTAAGCTTTTTCTTGTTCTTCAATGGAGTTTGAAAAAAAAGAGCGTTCTTGAGAGATTAAGAGAATTTCGTTTGATTCTGATTTAGGACATGTAAAAGTGGTCTAAAAACTGACCAAATATCAATATATCGACGTCCAAAAAATTACCCTAAAGACCATCCACTTAAATTACCTAAAATGCCCCTTCTAAATTGACTACAACTAGGAGAACATTTGACTTAGGGTCTCGGGTTTTTTACTAGGATTTAAATTAGTTAATTAAGTTGCTTAATTAATTAAGTGACCTAGGGTAATTACTAAAGTACCCCTAAGTCGTTATGACCATAACCAACATCTTTGGACTATCCTAGTTAGGTACTAGGATGTTTCTTTAGTTAGTTACTCGGGTAGTGTCACCTAGTTAGGTCTTAGGTTGTCGGGTGCACTTGTTAGTTTATTTTTGTTTGTCCTAGGTTAGTTATCTAGTTAGTTAATTTAGTTAGGTCCTAGGACTTGTTAGTAATCTTGGCCCCATGTGGCTTGGACATCAGTGCGCTTGCCCCATAACTGTCCTAACCGAATTTTGTTGGGCTTGGTTTCTTGTCTCTCGGCTGGCCTGCACATGTGTTGTTTCACCCTTCTTGTTGTCCCAAGGATCCTCACTATGTCCTTGGGCACTGCTTAATCTACATGATCATTTTAAGTGCTTATGTGCTATGGTACCTAGGCTTGACACTTGGATGCCTCGTACCTAATGTGCACAACTAAAAAATTAATATTTTAGCTTAGGGTCTTCATTGAAGGTACAATTCCTAAACAAGCTTTGATTGGAGCATTTGAAAATCTAAGTATATCTTAATACATAGAAATTGACTAAACATCTAAGTGTATTTTATGTTATTTGTTAACACATAAAATTTGGCTAACACCCTTAAGCCAATATTCTCTAACATGCCCAATATTACTCAATATTAGGCATTGGGATGCCTATATACCTCAATACATATTCTTAAAACCTAATCGACTCCTCACTAGACAAATACATTTTCTGGGAACATCATTTTAAGCATTATTAAATAGATTAAGCTCTAGTCTAAGTCATGTAATTTCTGGAGTGTTACATTATCCCCCCCAGGAACATTCGTCCCCGAATGACACTAAAACCTTTTGGAGGGCAGGAAAATGACTCAATACTAGAAGCACAACCAACACATAACATGTCATTACACTTATCACTAAGTTTATGATGGACAAAGATATAAGAGCTACATATTCGTAACACATAGTGAGGAATTTCCTTTTCAACCTTATCATAAGCTCAAAATTCATCAAAGAGTTACCATGCTATCAATTTTCTCAAGATAACAACAAAACAACAAAATCTCAAGAAAAAATATGCATTCAAGTTTCACATAAGTGCTAGAATAGAGTATGAAAACATATCCTTAAAACTCTAGTTGGTACTATCTTTTACCAACACATGCACCTATTTACTAAACAAGTTAAATTTTCCATTTTTGTTAAATTGGGCATGAAGTCTTTATAAGCCAATCTTTATTGGCTATTCCCATTCTTTGATTATTTTCATAGTATATAGTCCTTGGGAGATACATTCATACTCCAATATTGGCATAAACCAATAACTGTTAAAACTTCATTTTTATCAAATACTGAGGATTTGACATTCTCATGCTTTTCTTACTTAGTTCACCTTGAACTTACACTTTTTGTTCTTTCTTTATTACTTTCTTGCTGAAATCTTGAGCATTATACATACTACTAAAATCGGAAATAGGGAGAAGTAGGGAGATTAACATTCGACAATTTCATTAGGAACAAACCTAGTTTCGGTTTTCTTGGATTCAATAAGTTTGAAAAAAATCTCCTTTATCCTCACCCACATGGTATAAACAACCCTTGGCTATCATCTTACAAGCCTTTAAACACGAATTAATTTGACTCCTTGGCATAAAATTTTCCCCTTTTCCATTCTAACATAGGTTCAATCAAAACATCGGGAAGTACATCAAACTTCCTAGCTACCAAAGGTGTAACAAAAGAAAGAGTAGCACCTAGGTCAAGCAAAGCATAAACATTAACAGAGAAAAATTATAACATACCCGTCACAACGTCGGGAGAGCTGAGAAAAATTATAACATACCCGTCACAACGTCGGGAGAGCTTTCTTGTTCACCCCTAGCCTTAAGTGCATAGAAACGATTCCTTTTTGGAGCTTCAGAATTAGGACCGCTTGGCTATTACTCTTACCTTGACTTCTCACATTAGGACAATATTTCACCATATTTCCACCTTTGCCACAACCATAGCAACTATTAGTCCCAACAAGACATTCATCCGCATGTTTCTTGCCACACTTACCACAAGTTGGTCTCTCTTTTGGTGGATCAACATTTCTCCCCTCTTGAGGTTTAAAATTAGAACCTCTAGTTTTACGGTTCTTGGAGAAATTAGAAGGAACCTGAACTGAAAACCTCTTCTTAAACTTAGGCTTGTCTTGAAAATCAAGCTTACTCTTAGAAGAACTACCTTTAAAAGAATTTGCCTTCTTAGCTTCCCTATTCCTCTTCCTTAGGCGACTTTCCTAAACTTGTTGAGCATGAACCATCAACCTCCTTGACGAAGTTTGATGAACTCCTCTACCCTAGATTCCCATTGTTCCCTTGGAAAGAATCTACCAATAAAGGAATCATATGCTAAAAGACACATGGTGTCAAAGCTCTAAAGGCACGACATAGGATTATCAAGAAAAGAGAAGTTTCCTAGTCATCACATAACCTTTCATCCACAATTTTGGCACGCTTCACAACCATGAACAAGACACTAGGTAACTTGGTTTAGTGAGACACTAATCCTAAGGATATTTAACCTCAGCTCTGATACCAAGTTTGTCACACCCGGATCCTAGACCCCGGATGAGAGTAGCGTCGTTAACCTCTCAGAGGTCGCAAATAAGCCTCTTCTTAGATTTCATCACAATGACACAATTAAAGCTTGCAGAAAATTTAGAACTTTTAATATACTTAATGAAGTATACATAGACTTCATACTTAAGATTAATAAAAATACATGATATTCTAAAACTGTCTCACATACAAGAAACCATCTAAGGGTGCAAATCTGACTTAGCCAATAAATAGTCAATATGCCATATAACCCTTATTACAAAAGAATCCAAAGAACATAATGGAAATAGTGTATTCTTACAACTACTAAAAATCTACGTAAGCTAGAATATGAAAGATAGCATCCCTAAACATGAGGACCTACCAAGACTTGGATAACAAGTTCCAAGCTTCTTCAAATGGACCTCTTTAAGCTTCAATGGCCGGAACCTACAGTTTAGTAATGTAAAGTAATGGGGTTAGTATGGGTATATACATATAACACATAAGGACATGCATGAAAAGGTATCATTTATTATTCTTTACAAAACATGCTAAGTCATATGAAAATCTTCAATGGCACATACCATAAAACATATACAAGTAACGATTCCATCACTTAAAGCATGATCATAATCGAAGGCATATTCTCATAAAGTCACGTTAACAATTCATATTTAATAAATCATATAAACATAAGATACAAAACACTTACCAATGATCCCATCCCCAACCGACAAGTGCAATGGTCATGTGAAGCCCCATAACCCCACATAACCAAGTGGATAAGATAGGAGACCATAAGTAAGACTTTGCTTCATATAACAATATAACTCAATAACATATTCATTATAAGAATCAACATTCATGTAAGAGTAACATCATATATCATAACATTTATCTTTCATATCATCATATTACATAAGAACAATCTCCTAGGACTTCCCTTAGAGTCAACTTGTGCAATGTCTAGGTAGCATCCCATACCACTACCTATACTAAGCCAACTCCTTATATCACCCTAGTCAACATTCGTTTACTTGTCTTTCGTTTTAAATGAGGGAACATAGGCATTAACTGACATAGATCATGTGATCTAAACATCAAATCTGGTGTCTTCCCCACAATGAAAAGAGGTGGTTTACCGGCCAAAGTAGAACCTACATGACATAGCTTTCTAGGTGGATCCACTAGCTAATATCCTATGGTGGCAACATAGTTCAAGAACGAAGATATGTATTAGAGACCCATAGTTCCACATTACATGGCAGCCTCAATCTCATGAGAATCATTGTGAACCTACCTTCCCCTAGGGAAGGGACACTTCCCATATCAAGTTCATCGGTGCTTAGCTTAAGTCCCTTTTCTAATAATAACCTTTAATTTGTCTTTTATCAAAAACTTATCGTAGGTCACCGAAGGTTATGTCCCTGTATAACATGATCACGAGCTCTTTTAGATTAGACGATAATTGTCCTTTCATCGTAACCTTTCTTATGTGAGATTAACATAACATAATCACCTTGTGTAAAACATACAAGGGAATATCATAAACTTGCATATTCGTGTTCTTGTCATGATCTCACAATTTACATGTTCATAGCCAGCATATTCACATAGCAACATCATACATACTTTTCATAACATAGCATCAAAAACATATAGGCTAACATAAACATCTTAGAGAAATTACAATTTTAGAAGACTTACCTCTCGTTTCCAAGAACCTTGTTCATCCTGTGATATACTTAATGAAATAATCAAGAAAAACTCATAAAAAATCATGTAGAAGATCAATGCATAGCGTAGGAGAAGGTAAACGGGTCGAAAAAGGGTTCATTCAAACCTTAAATTCTAACCCTAATGTTTTCACGTTATCAAACACTAGAAATAACCCATTCGAAACAATCACTTAGATAAAGATCATGTATCACACGACATTCAAGCATTATAAATCAAATACTCAACAATTCGTGTGAAATCAACCATAGAAGCGTTTATTTTTTGTTAAAAATAATAAATTTAGGGTTAGGAAGAAAATCCATTTTGTAGAGTAAAAACCCTAGTATTTGAAGTTCTTGAAAACTTATCTTGAAAGTACCTCTTAGGTAAAGGAATCCCAAGAGTGAAAAAACCATACCTTTTAGATGAAGAATCCACGAAATCTGATTGGAAACTTCGAAACCTTCGTCTTCAACCTTAAGCTTTTTCTTGTTCTTCAATGGAGTTTGGAAAAAAGAACATTCTTGAGAGATTAGGATAATTTCGTCTGATTCTGATTTGGGACGTGTAAAAGTGGTCTAAAACTGAACTAATATCAATATATAGACGTCCCAAGAATTACCCTAAAGACCCTCCACTTAAATTACCTAAAACTCCCCTCCTAAATTGACTACAACTAGGTAAACATTTAACATAGGGTCTCCGATTTAGACTAGGATGTACATTAATTAATTAAGTTGCTAATTTAATTAATTAAGTGGCCTAGGGTAATAACTAAAGTACCCCTAAGTCGTTAGGACCATAACCAACCTCTTTGGACCATCCTAAGTTAGGTGCTAGGATGTTTCTTTAGTTAGTTACTCGGCTAGTGTCACCCGATTAGGTCTTAGGTTGTCGGGTGCACTTGTTTACTTATTTTTGTTTGTCATAGGTTTGTTATCTAGTTAGGTAAGTTATTTAGGGCCTAGGACTGGTTAGGAAGCTTTACCCCATGTGGCTTGGACCGCCGTGCGCCTGTCCCCTAACCGCCCTAACCGAATTCGGTCGGGCTTGGTTTCTTGTCTCTCGGCCGGCAGCACATGTGCTTTCACAAGTGCTTGTACATGTGTTTCTGCGCGTTTCTTGTTGTCCCAAGGATCCTCACTATGTCCTTGGACACTATTTAATCTACATGATAATTTTAAATGGTTATGTGCTATGGTACCTAAGCTTGACACTTGTGGATGCCTCGTACCTAATGTGCACATCTAAGAAATTAATATTTTAGCTTAGGATCTTCATTGCAGGTACAATTCCTTAACAAGATTGGATTGGAGCATTTGAACATCAAAGTATATCTTAATACATAGATATTGGCTAAACATCAAAGTGTATTTTAAGGTACTTGTTAATTTATAAAATTTGGCTAGCACCCTTAAGCCAATATTCTCTAACATGCCCAATATTACTCAATATTGGGCATAGGGATGCCTATTTTACCTCAATACATATTCTTAAAACCTAGTAGACTCTTTACTAGACAAGTACATTTTCTGGGAACATCATTTTAAGCATTATTAAATAGATTAAGCTCTAGTCTAAGTCATGAAATTTTCCGGAGTGTTACATTTAGTTTGGTGTAAGGTTAAAATAGTAATCTAATTTTTCACTTTGGAGCTTCACACTTATAATAATATATGATGTGAAAACATTTATGGCCTCTTAGGGAATACTTAGTTCCCATATAATTTTTGAGAAATAAACTCAACTCTTTACTCTTTTCTTAGATTGAAACTTGTGTCTTAAAACAAAGTTAAACCGTTTATTAAAGACTCTCGAAACTTTAAGAAACTTTTCTTTGATTTACTCCTTAACCATTAGACTTAACTCTTAATTTCTTTGACTATGATCTTAACTTTCTTTGAATTGGATTATGGATTGAAGGTTCATGATCTCATATTTATGGATGATTTTATGATTTTTAGATGTACCTTTGAGTGTTCGAATTAACTAATAAACATGGGTACATCACTTAGGAATTAGTACGAAAGAGTGGGGATGAATGGGGTGCACTGACGTCCTTAGCGTTCTGAGATGAATGAGGCGCCATGCCCGAAACTTCAGAGACCAAGTTGGGGCGCTTTTGCTGGAGCGGCACCCCAAGGCCCTGCAAACAAAGATTGTCATGTGGATCTATGAGAGGCGCGGTGCCTCAGGGCCCTACGGACAGGTGTTTCAACTTTTCTCCTTCGTTTTCATCTCTAAATCCTCTAAATTTCCATGGTTCTTTCCCAATAACTTAGGATCATTAGTAACCTTAATACCCAATATATTTGACTTGAAAAACAACCCCGAAACACGAATCAAATCAACAATAGATATTCAACAACTAAACCAACAAGAATTCAACAATGTTCTTCAAGAACTTCGCTTTTTATCATTAAGCCTACTCAAAATCGCTTAATTTAAAGTAAGTGATCTAAACCAACACTAAAAGATCTCACATATTGTTATAGGGATCACCCCGACGAATTCACTCACAAACCTTGTCGTTATTGGCGAATTCTTGACTTTTCTCCCTTTCCTTCTTCTCTTCTCTCTTCTCCAAGCCATAAATGTAAAGTTTAATTTTCCAAATATGAACTAAAACTTGTTTTTACCCCAAATAAACCCCTAAAATGAAATAGTAAATTAATTGGTGAAATGACTAGTTTTCCCTTCCTTAAATCTAGATTGGGACTTTCCTTACTTTAACAATCCAACTTCCGATAGGCATATATCCCTCATACGATATCGAAAATGTGTAAACTTGGCGGCGTTGGAAAGATCTTTCCAAGGGATGCCAACCATATCAAGAACTATCTCCAACCAATTCTGAACTAGGAGTTATAACCATTTAAAAATAACCAAAACTCACTTTCTTAACTTAGGAAATTTTCCAAATTTTCCCTTTCTTTCCAAAAGTGATTATTTTTAGTTTCTTATCTTATTCTTAGATATTTCAAGTTACGAGATGTTACAATATCTCCCCCTTAGGAACATTTGTCCTCGAATGAGATTAATTTCACTATGCTAAGAATAGTAACCTCTAGTTCAACACTCAACAATCAAAAGCAAGTAACAATATGCTTACTCATAGTTTATAAATTACTAAGAAAAGAGGTAGTACCTGAATCTACATTCTCTTCGGATTCAAATATATGTGGATATCTTTTTCTATAATTTTCTTCAGCTACCTAAGTCTCTTCTTTAACAAATTGGTTCCTTCAAAGGACCTTGACTGATGCAACTTTCTTTGTTCTCAAATTGCAAACTTGGCGATCTAAAATTCAAAATATCCTCATAGGATAAACTATCCTTAATCCCAAAATTTTTAGTTGGTACAATCAAAGAAGGATCATCCATGCACTTTTTTATCATAGAGATATGAAATACCGGATGAACCACTGCTAACTCTTGTGGTATCTCTAGCTCATAAGCTACATTGCCAATCCTTTTGGCTATGCGATAAGGTCCAATATACCGGGGAATAAGTTTCCCTTTATTACCAAACCTTATAACATCCTTCATTGGTTAAAACTTCAAGTATACCCAATCATCCACTTCAAACTCTAACGACCTTCTTCTAACATCTGTATAAGATTTTTGATGACTCTGTGCTGTTTCCAATCTCTCTTGAATAACCTTGAATATCTCCATGACTTGGTGAACTAGATCTAGTCCTAATAAACCTTACTTCACCAACTTTGAACCACCCAATAGGAGATATGCATCTTCTCCCATAAAGAGCTTTGAATGGAACCATTTGGATGCTCAAATGATAGCTGTTGTTGTAAGCAATCTCAAGGAGAGGTAGGAGATCATCCCAATACCCCTTGAAATCAATCACACAAGCCTCAACATATCTTTGAAGGTCTATATAGTATGCTTCGCTTGCCCATCCATATGAGGATGAAAAACAGTGTTTAAGTTCACCTTTGAACCTAAACCTTTCTGAAAGGACTTCCAAAACTGTGCAGTAAGTTGTGCACCTCTATCTGAAATGATAAAAAACGGGACTCCATGAAGACTCACCACCTCCTAAATGTATAACTTTGCATAGTCCCCTGTCGAATGAGTGGTCTTTACCACCAAAAAGTGGGCTGATCTTGTCATTCTATCGACAATCACTCAAATTGAATCATGCTGCCTGCGAGACCTTGGAAAGCCTGTGACAAAGTCCATATTAATAATCTACCACTTCCATTCTGGAAGTTCTATATTCTGAGACAACCCTCCAGGCCTTTAGTGTTCTACTTTCCCTTGTTGGCAATTCGGGCACTTGACAACAAACTCAACAATGCCTTGCTTCACAACTTTCCACCAATATACCTCTCTCAAATCGTCGTACATTTTTGTGTGGAACCCGGATGAATGGAATATCTGGAGCTACGAGTTTCCTCCATTATTCTGTCTTGGATTTCATTCACCCTAGGTACACACAATCTACCTTAATAAGTCAACACACCATCTCCCCCTTGTTCAAAAGCTAATACTTTTTGCTTATGAACAATTTCCTTCAAATAAAGTAAAATGAGGTCTTGGTCTTGTTTTCTTTAACCTCTACACTAGAGATGATTCTTCCCCATTTTCACCCCTATCCTTCATTCCTATGGAACCCATAAGTCTGACTCCCAAGTGTGCAAGTGTTTCCACATCTTTGTCTAACTCCCTCTTTTCTTCCTCAACATGGGCGGTTCTCCCCATGGATAACCTACTTAACGCATTAGCAACCAAATTAGCCTTACCTGGGTGGTTTAGAATACTCATGTCATAATCCTTGAGTAATTCTAACCACCTCCTCTATCTTAGATTGAGATCTTTATGGGTGGACACAGATTGTAGGCTCTTCTGATCCAGTGAATATATCAAGATGAAAGCCATAGAAGTTGTGACGTCATATTTTCAAGGCAAAAACTACCGCAACCAACTCTAAGTCTTGGGTTGGATAATTCTTCTATTGAACCTTCAACTGTCTGGAGGCATAAGCTATAACCTTATTGTTTAGAATTAACACAAGACCAATACAACTTTAGATGCATCATAGTACATCAAAAAACCTTGAGTATCTTCTGTTAAGGTCAAGAATGGGTCAACCTCCTTTTCAATTCTTGAAAGCTCTTCTCACAAGCTTCAGACTATTGAAATTTAACTGTCTTTTGAGTCAACTTGGTCAAAGGAGATGGAATAGATGAAAACCCCTCAACAAACCTTCTATAGTAGCCAGCCAAACCCAAGAAACTCCTAATATCAGTTGGAGATGTGGGTCTAGGCCAACTCTCAATTGCTTCTTTCTTTTGAATATTAAATCTAATCCCAAGAATGCCACATACTTAAGCCAAAACTCACACTTTGAGAACTTGTTATCTCATTCTTTATCTTTCAAAGTTTGAAGGACTACTCTGAGGTTACTAGAATGATCTTCTTTATTCCTTGAATATATTAGTATGTCATCAATAAAGACGATAACAAACATATCCAAATAAGGTTTGAAGACCGTATTCATAAGGTCCATGAACGATGTTGGTACATTAGTTAAACCAAATGATATGACCAAAAACTCATAATGCCCATATCTGGTTCTAAAAGTTGTCTTTGGAATGTCACATTCCCTAACTTTTAACTCATAGATGCCAGATATGATGTCTATTTTCAAAAAATAGGTGGCACCCTGAAGTTGATAAAAAAGATAAATCTATCCTTGGAAGAGGATACTTATTCTTGATGGTAACCTTATTCAGTTGAGACACTTGGTCGAATGAAACCTTTATCTAACAGATCTTTCAACTGTTCATTCTACTTTTTTTACTCTGATGGTGCCATTCAATAGAGGAACAAAAATAGGATAAGTATCTGGAATGATGTCTATGCCCAAGTCTATTTCTCTCTTAGGAGGGACTCCGGGTATATCATCAGGAAGGACTTTTGGAAACTCCTATACTATAGAAATTGACTGAATGGAAGGTACCTCAGCAGATGAGTCATTAACTCGGACTAAGTGATAGATACACCCTTTTGAAACTAACTTTCTCTCCTTAAGGTACAAAATGAAATGACCCTTAGGCACTGTTGAACAACTACTCCACTCTATACCTCACTCATTAGGAATCTGAATATGACAACTCGGGTTATACAATCTATTGATGCATAACAAGCATGAAGACAGTCCATACCTAGAATGACATCATATTGTACCATGTCTAACTCTACTAGGTCATCCATGGTGTTCTTTTTATTAATGGAACCAGGACAATCACGGTAGAGTCTTTCTCTAGAATAGACACTCTAACAAGTGTAAAACACAGAAAGGTTCACAAAGTGTCTTAGGAAAATTATCAAACTTATTATCAACATAAGGATTTACAAAAGAGAAACTAGGTCTAGCAAATAATAAACACCAAAGGTAAAGACTTTGATCCTACCAGTGACAACATTTGGAGATTTCTCTTGCTCTTGGAAGCTAGTGATTGCATAGAGGTGGTTTTCTCCTCCGCCAGTACCAGAAGTAGCTCCTCTAGGTGTAGCCCTATTCGGTGGAGCAACTGATAAAGATTGGGCTCTATTTCCTGGATTTCCACTACCTTGCCTGTTGTTAGGGAACTCCCTCATGAATTGACCCTATTGACCACACTTAAAGCAATCTCTCTGGCCATTACGACATTTACCTGGATGGGTTCTACCACACTTAGCACAGGTAGGAGCCCAACTACCTCCTTATACCACACTTCAATGAGATTATGCTGGTCTAGCTCTAAAATTATGCGAATTATGGACATGATGCTCACCTTCTAGGTGAAGGAGAATTAGCAGATGATGCTGCTGGCCCCTTTTGTTTCTGAGTTTGTTGCCGGTTCATACCACTTTTCTGCTTCCTAGACTCAATCCCAATCTTAGATTTCTTGCTCCTATACTCTTCTATGTCCCTCAGCTTCTCCTCTTCGACCTGATGCACATAAACCATCAACCAAGATATGTCTATGTCTCCTATTAGCATCACATCCTTGCCCTCTTTGCTTGATGCAAGACCCAAGCTAGCGACAAATAAGCTCATTCTGCTCCTTATATCCTTAACCATTTTAAGAGCATAACGGGACAACTGGGGGAACTTCAACCCATACTCATGACCACTTAAAGTGTCCTGTTTCAGTGTAAGAAACTTCATACCTTAGACTCTTTTAATTCTCGGGGGAATGAAATGCCCCAAGAAAGCTTTTTGAAAACAAGCCAAACTCGGATGTGGTGTATCCGCATCTCTGCCCTCCTTCCACTGATTGAACTTTTCCTAGCCATGTTTTTCAATCGCTATGAAGTTAGCTCAACTCTTTCAGCTTCAATTACATGCATCACATCAAAAACCTTCTTTATCTCCTTAGTAAAATCCTCCGGATCCTTAGTATTGCTCGAACCAGTGAAACTGGAAGGATTCATCCTCAAGAATTCACGAATTCGAAGTGTCAGTCTTTTATTGCATAGATACCCTTTGTTGTCCAACTTGATTTTTTACCACTTGGATTAACATCCTGATAGCCTCACTAAACTCCGCATTGGTAACTTTCCCTTGAGGTTTCACTTCAGGTGCATTGGGTAACTCTGGTTCCTCTACATTCCTCCTAGCTGGACGACCTCTTGCTGCTCTTTGTAGAGGCATAGTTATCTGAAACATGCGCAAGCATAAATTAGAGAGAAAATTGTAGAGATTAACTCTAACGCACAACAAGGAATATGAAAGAAGTAAGAAATTCCTAAATGTTGAAGCCTCCTAATTATATATGTGGCGCGCTTCAGATTGATAACAAGGATTCTACATACACGATTTCGTAGACTCCCTACGAATCTTGAACTTTGTGCTCTGATCCCTAATTTGTCACACCTCAACCTAAACCCTAGACGTGACTGCCACTCAATGACCATTGTTGGCCTTGAGCGGACCCTTGGCCTGACTTATTTAACTCAGTGGAAGAGTTAACTCAATAAAAAAAGATTCTCATACATTAACTTGAATTAAATGACTTGGCCAAAATTACACTTAGGTCTCATAGCAAAACATCTACAATACAAAGAAGATACCAAGCACTAAACTCTCTAGCTGTCTATGAAGCCTCTATAATACTAAGATGAATGTTGGACAAGCCTCTTAGCATTCATTCAATGCATAATCATTAAAATAGTGTACAATTCAAAACTTTTCATAGCATATAAAACTTTAAAACATAACTTCATTTAGAAAATCATAAGTACATAATTGTAGCACTAAGTCTCTTTTGCCATCCTAAGACACAACTCAATAGAATAGAATAGGGGCACGACTCTTAACAACGTAAAAGAATAATCTAATTATTACATGCACTTAAGAAAATGACATAACATATGGTCCTTGAATCTTTAAGGAACCCATTTGAACTTGAGGATATGAACACAAGCTCCTCCTTTATAAATAAGACCCTCTAGTCATCGCCACCTACACTTTGTCTAAATAGATGAAGAAAAATGTTATTAGAACAAGAATGCACTAAGTATGATAATTATACAAAAACATGAGTTAAAGAGGACATTTAGTTAGAAATCATGCATCATTAGTAAAACTTCACGAACATTGATATAAATAGTACAATATAGTTCACATACATCATATAGACATGGATGTCACTCATAACAATACTTGAAGATATTTCATCATATTTAAGGCACATTCATTAAAACACAATCTACACATAAGAACCATCATAAAAGACAACCTCCAAATCTCACTAATGCAATGTAATAGTAGCATCTCATAATACTACTTACACCAAGTGATCATATAAAGTCACCCTAGACTTAGGCACATCATATTTCATAACATACCACACATGCATTTAACCTTAGACATAATACCAACATACTCATTAATGGTCACATAAGAACTCTTTCATTCATTACATCTTAGTCATAACTCATTTAGTTCATATCATCGGTAAACCACCCACACAACTCCTTCACCAGCTTACTTGTGTAATGAACAGATGGAGTCCCATACCCCCACATGTAGCAAGAAAACCCATTTAGAAGCCATAAGTGTAATTCACATGCATAATCATAATTCATATCTTAAGACAAATAAAGTGAGCTTTGACATACATTGATATTTACATACACAAACCATGATCCTTATTTCATAAAGAAACCTCATCATAACTTCCCTTCGAGTCCACTTGTGCAATGTTATAGTAGGTTCCATAATCCTACCTATACTAAGTAGTCTTTTAAGAAATCATGACAAGTATTCATAATTTTATCTTAGTTCATTTCTGAACTTTTGGGACGCTTAGCCATAACCGACATAGACCATGTGAACTACATGGAATCCGGTGTCATATAACCCATATCGAAAGAAGGTGTTGTACTTGCCAAGGTAGAACCTACATAATAGATACCTAGGTGAATCCACTAGCTATGACCTACGAGGGAACGTAGTTAAGGGATAGTGAACTTTCTTCTAGAAACCCGACCTAGTGCATTAGCGGAGAGACTTCCATCTCATGAGTATCACTTGGATGACCCAACCTATTGCATTAGTGGAGGGGTCTTTTCCTCATTGTACATCTCCACTCGCTGCTAAGCTTAAACTCCCTTTTTAATACCTTAAAGCCTTTATTTATCATTAGATCATAAAGTAGGCTATTCGGACTTCCTCCCTCATACATCATATAGCTTAAATGTTTCAAAAATGAGAATGGAATTTCGTCATAGAACCTATATTATCTGAGAATGTCCTTTCACATAATTTAACCATTCATACATTCATGTGTGTGTGTGTGTCCTTTCACATAATTTAACCATTCATACATTCATGTGTGTGTGTGTATACATATGTGAGCAGGACTTTCACATAAACACCTCTAGGCAACACGTGTTCAAATTTAATTAATCATGTACCTTACATGCATAGCAATAGATAATGGTGCATATGAGAACTATCTTTTTAATTGGCACAACGAATCCGTCATACTCATAATTATGCATGAGGTGTGTGCACATTGGTCAACATGATAACATAATGTCAATAACATGGTATTGAGGAAGTCACCCGCTAAAGATCACGACTCATGTATAACATCCCTTAATTATTAAGTCACACATATATAGTATTAACGACTATGGACTATACATACTCACATTACATCATAGGAGGCAAGAACATATTCAACATTAGAATAGGACACTCCTAACATGCATAAGATCACATATTCATATAGGGTTCACATAAGTAGGGGTCATGCTATAATCATATTCTTAACAACTAATCATATAGACCACACCTAACCCTAGCACGATCATTCACATATATATAACATCATCCACACACCTAGATCGTGCAACTAGAATGGAAGACTATACATATAATATCATATGTATGATCATCATAACCACACTAGACAAAACATCAATTTCATTCAAGGGCATGATCATAACATATAAGGATATACAAGAATGTAAACATTGTAATCATAAGTTGACCATACCACACAATGTCAATTCCAATACTTAGACTAAGAAATTAGGTAAACTAACCAAGTATCCATGCTATGGTCATCATTGATCAATTCTCCACAATTCATAATCAATTGACATAGATAGAACTAGGATTAAGCAATACACTAAAATCTAATAACAATTGAATCATCATCTAATCAAGATCACAAGACCCACATTATATCATAATATGAGAGGTTAATGAGATCATGGGTTCTTCATAGTATTGGATTTAAAATCATGTTAAAACCATTGATTAATCATAGTTATCTCATTAGAATAGCTTTAAAAACAATTTAACAATGAACCCATGACTAGATTGAAAGATAGGATTTTTGACCTTAGAATCATATTGGAAAACCTTTGAAAGAACTCATTAGATGAAAGGTTAACTAAGGATCAAGGGTTTCCATACCTTAATAAAAGACAAGCCACGATAAATTTGGGGAATAAAGCACTTGGAATCCATCTCCATAGCTTGTTCTGATCTTAGTCTCAAATGAGGGTTTTGGGAGAGTTTGTTTTTTAGAGGGAAAGGTTTGATTTGATGAATGAATTCTAAAACAGGGTTTTATATTCTTAATAAACTTATAATACCCAAAATAGGTAAAATAACCGTCCATTATTTAGTTGGAACGTGCGGTGAATTTCCCAATTCACTCCTTAACTTGGCAGCGCCTAGACAGATTGTGGCAGGCCCCAACGACGGAGCGTCGATGGAGTGACGGGTCATCCTATACTCTATCGTTTGGGATAGAAAATCCACCATCTGGGGGCTGAGTTCCCATGCCTAAGTGTGGAGCAACATCCCCAATCGACGGGGCGTCGACTATGCCTAGGCAGTTTTTTTGCAAACCTTTGGGTCCTTCTACAAGACTCTTAGGGTGGTCCTTGGGGAGTTTTGTCCAGACTTGTAGACCCTAAATACATCCATATAGATGCTAGGATCATTCCCCATCAATTTAGGCTCCAAACGACACTCCAACACAAGGCAAACTTATAAAGGCATTGTAGCACACAAACGAATAAATTCCAAACGTCTTGGTCGTCCTTTGACGTTTGACTCCCAAACTCTTTAAAATGACTATCCAAACTTGTGAAACACTTAATTAACATGTTATTAACTCTTTAAGTCACATTAAGGATATAGATAACTTAGTTCATCTTGAGTGTCTTGACAATATCACCCACATGGGAACATTCGTCTTCAAATGACACTTGGAACTTCTAAAAGACTTTCAAGGACTCAATGACCCATATAGAAGCTCACAACATTCAACATGTTATAACATAATAGTCAATGCACCAAAATTACAAGGAACACCAACTTTATACCATTATACAATTAAAGAAACATAATCAAATATGGACCACTCCTACAATCATTTCCATGCTTATATGCTTCTTCATACTCATTGTCATTTGGAAGAACCACCTTCTACAACTTTAGGCATGCTCATTATTTCATCATAAGATTAGACATACAATGCATTTCAAATGCACAAGTAGGCATAAAATCCACACTTCAATCTGATGAGAAAAATTAACCAATTCATTTAGTTGTACATAAACCATGAATAATATAGATCAACTACAATCTTATAGCTTAGACATAATGTCATCAAGATTATTTATGACATTACCATGTTCAATTATGTTCAAGGAGGAACTACCTTCTCCTAGTCACAACATACACACATGGAATCATAAAGCTTATATGCAAGAAATTCACCAAGGTCAATTCATTTTAGGAAAAACTCTCAACTTCCAACCAAGGCATACTCATACTTCCTTCCTTATGGAGTCAAATTGGCATGTCACACCACACACATCACAACATTTGGAAGTAATTCACAAAATTTCAATTTGTAGCTTACACTAGTTTTCGTGAACATGCATCATTTAAGGAGAGTATTATAGCTCATAGGCACGTATCAATAATATTGGCTAGCTACACCATAACTTTTCAAGAGTGAGCCTATATTAACACTTCCCCAAATCACAAAATCACATATTTAATAAGGGACTCATCTCTTCTCATTTAAGTAAAACTCAACACCTCATTATTGAGTCAAAAGACCCTCACCTAAAAAGTGTTATCTAAGCATGTTCATTAAGACATCTCATGAAGTTAAATGCACCTTCACCACATTAGACGCACAATCAACATGAGAAACATGCAATTTATAGAAATCCCTTTCTTATGAAATATGAATTTTTCAAATTATGCATAACATAGTGTCTTTTAAGACCTGCACAACATATGGAGAAAATGCAACCTATACTCATATGAAAGACTCCGACCATGAAAAAGCTACTAGAAACACTTTGGTTTCAAGCTTGAGTAGGAATAAAAGGAAAATATAGGGATATCTATAACCTTATGATTCAAATAATCATCCCCTACTTAGAGTGAACCCATTCAAGAGAAATTTATCTCAACCAAGAGAACTTGAACTTACTAATCCTTCTAGTCAAGCACCACATGCCCCTTTTTGGGATCAAGCTTAGGCAAACCCTTCTTAACACCAGCTCCTTCCATTTCTCAAGAAGGAACCATTTCCCACTAGCTATTCACTCACACTCCACTAGCTAAGGAATCTAAGAGATCATAAATAAGTAGCTAAATTAATGCATTCCATATCCATCACTCAAAATGATTCTTAACCTAGGGAAGTTCAAGGGATCTCAAAATAGGAGCATTTAAGGGCATTCATATCCTTAACATGTAGGCACATTATCCCCACTTCGGGTAAGCCTAATCTTTATCACCTCATTCCCTTAAACACCTAGGTCAAGGAAATCTAAGACTAAACCTCCATACTCTTCACATAATAAGGAGCTTACTAATTCAATCACCTGTAGGCATTATTCAAGCACCATTACTCCTCCAAATCTATTACTTAAAGGAAACTCATAAAGGTCAAATTAGATTATACTGTCCAACCACATGAGGCCTTAACCATTTTATGAATACCAAGGGTATCCTAATAAATACATTACTTCCTACCACCAAGTCCTAACAAGGTAAGTATTTCTGGAGTTAAGCCTATAAGGATCATCACCTTAGGTAGTCCATCTATAGCCTTTAGAGAATTTCCCCTCCAATGGTCATACTTAAGATCAAACTTATAAGTCAACTAACCTCTTTAAAGTATGTCAACATCAATTCTCTCCTTCCCTTTAATAGTTAAGGGGTGCATACATCCCCCTAAGTCAACCTTGGGGCAAATCATAATTCCAACTTATGGGACAAAAACGCCTTCTCCCCTTTTTCCCAACTCTTAGGATAGGTTCATGTAGGTACTAATCAACTAGTCTTATTGGGTTCTCCCATTAACTAGTATACTTCACAATTTCCTTAGTAGGTTCAACACCCATCTTCCCTGCTTATGAGCAAGCCTAAACAAAAGACTCCAATCCTCACAAGGACAACTATGAACCATTAATCATATAAAAATGCAACTTCATCTTTCACTATTTACCACATTTCTCCAAAACCTTTCAAGCCTATACCATAACATTACACTTTCATTATTAATAACCTTAAAGCAACCTATCATTCCAAAGAGGACTCCATTCAACCATAAAAACTATTAACAAGCTTGAACTATGTCATATCATAAGTTCTAAACATATAACATCAATTCTCATAGGTCACCTATAGCCATGGATAGAATCACATCAAAACATTCTAAATTCACCTTCATATATACTCATCAATTCATAACCATCACAATAAGCATCGAAACTTACCTTTTCTATCTGAAGCCTTGAAACATCATTCCTTCCAAGAAATCACATCTAAAAGACCACCGGACAAGGAAACATAAGAAAGAGATCATATAAAGTTAAGCTCTATGGCACGACACAAGAGTAGTGAAGAAAGTGAAACTCTATCGTCCTATAGCCTCACGCTCATAGATGTGTCGTGACTCACATCGATAAATAGACTCTACTTGATGTGTCATTACGAGAATTTGAAACCTAAAAACTAATCCCAAAATCTTATGCTCTGATACTATGTTTGTAACGACCAGAAAGCACCCCTCTAGAAGTTACCGGCGTCGTCGACCTCTCGGAGGTCTTGGACAAGACTTTTAGCATTCATTCATCACATAATCATAAAAATAGAGGAAAATTTAGAAATTTTCATAGCACATCAAATGCTAGAACATCACTTCCTTTATAAAATCATAAGTACATAATTGTAGCACTAAGTCTCTTTTGTCATCCTAAGACCCAACTCAATATAATAGAATAGGGACACAAGCCTTAACAACATAAAAGAATACTCTAACTATTACATGAACTTAAGAAACAGACATAACATATGGTCCTTGAATATTTAAGGAACCCATTTGAACTTAGGGATATGAATCCAAGCTCCTCCTTTCTATAGAAGATCCTCTAGTCATCACCACCTACACTTTGTATAAAAAAATGAAGAAGAATGATATTAGTACAAGGACGCACTAAGTATGACAACCCTTCAAATACATGAGTTAAATAGGAAATTTTAGTTAGAAATCATGCATCATGTCTTTTTAATAAAACTTCATGAACATTGATACAAATAGTACAATATAGTTCACATACATCATATAGACATGGATGTCAATTGTTACAACACTTGAATATTAATTAAGGAATAATCTACACATAAGAAGTGTCATCAAAGACAACCTCCAAATCTCACTAGTGCAATGTACAAGTAGCATCACATAATTCTACTCACACCAAGTGATCCTAGGAAGTAACACTAGACTTAGGCACATCATATTTCATAACATACCACACATGCATTTAACGTTAGACATAAGACCAACAAACTTCATTAATGGTCAGATACAGACTTTTTATTCAGTAAATCTTAGTCATAACTCATTTAGTTCATATTTTAGGTAAACCACCCTCACAACTCCTCCACAAGCTTACTTGTGCAATGTAAACTTGGAGTCCCATACCCCCACATGTATAAAAAAAAAACCATTTAGAAGCGATAATTGTAATTAACGTGCATAATCATAATTCATATATTAACACAAGTAATGTCAACGTTGACATACATTGATATTTACATACATGAACCATACACCTTATTTCATAAAAGAACCTCATCATAACTTCCCTTAGAGTCCATTTGTGCAATGTATCAGTATGGTCCATAGTCCTACCTACACTAAGTGGTCTTTCAAGGATTCGTGACAAATATCCATAATCTTATCTTACTTCATTTCTGAACTTTAAGGATGCTTAGCCATAACCGACATAGACCATGTGAACTACATGGAATCCGATGTCATATAACACATATCGAAAGAACGCATTGTACTTGCCAAGGGAGAACCTACATAATAGATACCTAGGTGAATCCACTAGCTATGACCTACGAGGGAACGTAGTTAAGGGATAGTGAACTTTCTTCTAGAAACCCGACCTATTGCATTAGCGGAGAGACTTCCATCTCATGAGTATCACTTGGATGACCCAACCTATTGCATTAGTGGAGGGGTATCTTTCTCATTGTACATCTCCACTCGGTGTAAGCTTAGACTCCCTTTTAATACTTTAAAGCCTTTATTTATCATTAGATCATAAAGTGGGCTATAGGTACTTCCTCCCTCATAAATCATATAGCTTAAATGTTTCAAAAATGAGAATGGACTTTCATCATAGAACCTATATTAAGTGAAAATGTCCTTTCACATAATTTAACCATTCATACATTCATGTGTGTGGGTATATATATGTGAACAAGACTTTCACATAAACACCTCTAGGCAACACATGTTCAAATTTCATTAATCATGTACTTTACATACATAGCAATAGATAATGGTGCATATGAGAACTATCTTTTGAATTGACACAACGAATCTGTCATACTCATAATTATGCATGAGGTGTGTGTACATTGGTCAACATGATAACATAATGGAAATAACATGGTATTGAGGAAGCCACCTGCTAAAGATCACAACTCATGTATAACATCCCTTAATTCTTAAGTCACACATATAGAGTATTAACGACTATAGACTACACATACTCACATTACATCATAGGAGGCAAGAATATATTCAATATTAGAATAAGACACTCCTAACATGCATATAATCATATATTCATATAGGGTTCACATAATTAGGGGTCATGCTACAATAGTATTCTTAACAACTAATCATATAGACCACACCTAACCCTAACATGATCATTCACATATATATAGCATCATCCACACACCTAGATCATGCAACTAGAATGGAAGACTATACATATAACTTCACATGTGTGATCATCATAACCACACTTGAAAAAACATCAATTGCCTTCAAGGACATGATCATAATATATAAGGATATACAAGAATGTAAACAGTATCACCATGAGTTGACCATACCACACAATGTCAATTCCAATACTAAGACTATGAAATTAGGTAAACTAACCATGTCTCCATGCTATGATCATCATTGATCAATTATCCACAATTCATAATCAATTGACATATATAGAACTAGGATTAAGCAATACACTAAGATTTAATAACAAGTGAATCATCATCTAATCAAAATCCCCAGACCCATATTATATCATAATTTGAATGTTTAAGGAGATAATTGGTTATTCAAAAAATTAGATTGAAAATAAGGTTAAAATCATTGATTAGTCATAGATATATCATTAGAATGACTTCAAAATCAATTTAACAATGAACCCATGGCTAGATTGAAAGATAGGATTTTTGACCTTAGAATCATATTGGAAAATCTTTGAAAGAACTCCTTAGATGAAAGATTAACTAATGATCAAGGGTTACCATACATAAATACAAAGAGAAGACACGAAAATTTGGGGAAGAAATATCTTGGAATCCATCTCCATAGCTTGTTCTTGAGCTTAGTCTCCAATGGGGATTTTGGGAGAGTTTGTTTTGAGATGGAAAGGTTTGATTTGAAAAATGAGTTCTAAAATAGGGTTTTGTGTTTTTAATAAACTTATAATACCCAAAAATATGTAAATTAACCGTCCATGCTTTAGTTGGAACATTGGGTGAATTTCCCAATTCATTTCTTAACTTTGGCAACGCCTAGAAAGATTGTGGTAGGCCTAAATGACGACCCCAACGATGGAGCGTCGATGGAGTGACGGGACGTCCGGTACTCCTTCATTTGGGAATGAGACTACACCATCTGGGGGACTGAGCTCCCATGCCAAAGTGTGGAGCAACTCCCCCTATCAACTGGGCGTCGACTAAACTACTGGGCGTCAATGCTAGGCATTGTTTGACACTGCCTAGGCAGCCTTTTCTCCAACCTTCGGTTCCTCCTCAAGGACCCTTAGGGTGGTTCTTGGGGAGTCATACCCGGAAGTTTAGACCCTAAATACGTCCATATAGATTTTAGGATCCTCTCCTGTCAATTCAAACACCAAAAAACCCTCCAACACAAGGTAAACATACAAAGTCACACTAGCACACAAACGACTTGATTCCGAACGTCTTGGTCATCTCTTTAAAATGAACTATCACAGGTGATATACCGTGGTTTCACGGTATTATTAATACTTTTTCCTTAAGTTTAGTGTGTCCAAAAGCCTTTTTGTGCTAATTTTTATATAAGTTTCTTTTTATTTTGCAGGAAATCTGTCCAAAGCTGAATGCGGAGATTTTGAGCGAAGAAATGCAGAAGAGACCATACGGAGCTTATGACGGTCCGTCGTGCTTGTGACGGTCCGTAGGTGGCAGCGTAGTGCAGCTGCTGAAGGAAGATGGGGAAGTCTGACCAAGTGTGGGGTTACGAAGCTTGTGACGGTCCGTCGTGTCTATGACGGTCCATCCTGCAGGTTCGTCATGAAGTTCAGAGAAGTAATTCCAGTACCCATGTTCCAAGAGTTGAAGTGTTTTGGAACGAAGACCCTCGATGAACTGTTGTGCCTATGACGGTCCGTCATACTTGCCGTCGAGGGTAATGAAGAAGAGCAGCAGAAGAAATTGCATAAGTATGGGACGACGGAGTCCATGACGGTCCGTCGTGACCATGACGATCCGTCGCGAGGTCCGTCGACCCAGCCGCGTTTTGGCAGATTTCCAGCAAATAGAGTCCTTGTTTAATTAGGTTTTTACTTTTATAAATAGTTCGAAAAACCTCATTTTTGAGGTTAGACTCCGGATAGTTAGACTCTGGATCATTATTAGACTTCGTATTGTTAGATACCTTTTGATTATCATTAGACTTTTTGTGAGATTTTTGATTACTTTGAGATTCTTGCAAGTGATTTTTGGTGATTAATCAAGCAAACTATTGGATTTTACTTTTTCTCATTGAAGTAAGTACATGAATTCTTATATAATATATTTGAATATTGTGATTATGACTATGGGTAACTAAACTCCATAACTAGGGTTGTGGGAACCATAGGCAAATAATGAGGTGAACCTAACTAAAATAACAATTCTAGAATAGTGTCTTGCATGTATTAATAATGCTTTCACTTAGAAGTCTTTTTAACGGATGGCCAACGTTCGAACTCGCTTTAATGCTACTTGCCGGACCAAGGAGGTAGATAATAGGAAAAGAATTATCAACATAGATTTAGTGTATACTATCTAATAGGCTAGTATTGATTGGTACGAGGTAATAACTTAGTCAAATATCGAATACAATGCTTAATATGAGGTAAATATAAGGGTTAGGATAGCAACACACGTAGTCGGACCAAGGTGCGGAGTGAGTTTTCTAGATGCCGGACCAAGGATTTAGAAATACATAACTT
>NC_028637.1:63526416-63533311 GCF_001406875.1 Solanum pennellii
AACCTCACTAGTTGGGTTATGTACTTGACACGACCGCTTTACTTCTTATTTGAGAAGTAAGTTTGACCGTATCAAATTTTGGCGCCATTTCCGGGGAAAGTAGCTTTTAGATTAACTTGAACTTATTACTATAGTTTAGTTGATATTTTCTTGATTTTACTTTGTTTTATTGTTTTTTGATCTTTTTTCAGAACTATCCTCCTTGTATGCCAAATACACGGAGAGGAAGATAACCCTTGTTTCCCTATGATCACGAATTAGAGCGTACACTGCGCAATATAAATCGAAACTTGGGAATAAATGATGATGATCCAAGCCAGAACATCCCAGCTCCGGTTGATGTTCATGGTCAGTTGTTACCCGATGCTCCGGGTGAACACCAACAGAGGGGACAAAATCCCGTTCCACGGCCCCAAGCATACTATAGAGGTTATAATAACATAGCAGACTCGGATGGGACACTTGTCTTGCCTCCTCTACCCACAGGCCACACTTTCGTGGTAACTAGTAGCCTGATGCAAATGCTCACTGCCAGAGGTTTGTTTTCAGAGCTACCTTCTGAGGATCCACATGCCCATATAGCTAAGGTAAGGGCAGTGTGTAAAAGTTGTGTAGGGAGGCCTGATTTGGATTTAGATGTAATAGGTCTCAGAGTGTTTCCTCTCTCACTGACGGGAGAGGCTGCTATGTGGTTCACTGAGCTCCCATACAACTCAATATTCACTTGGAACCAACTAAGGGATGTCTTCTTAGCGCGCTACTATCCGGTCTCCAAGAAACTAGACCACAAAGACAGAGTGAATAACTTTGTGGCACTACCAGGAGAGTCAGTTAGTAGTTCTTGGGATAGATTCACCTCATTCTTGAGAAGTGTTCCAAATCACCGTATAGATGATGAGTCACTGAATGAATACTTCTATCGGGGACAGGATGATAATAATAAAGCGGTATTGGACACTATTGCAGGTGGATTTTATGGGGAATGCCCTTATACTGAGATTGCTGAAAAATTAGAGAAAATCTCCCAGAATAACAAAGCTTGGAGTACTAGGAAGTCTGATACAGGGAGAAACACCTTCGCAGTGCAGTACACTCACAACCCAGCTACAGATGAGATTCGGGAAGAAATGGCTCAGATGAGAACCGAGCTTGGGTTGGTACTAAAACATGTCACTGGGGTGCAGAAAAGATAAATGCAGTCAACTACTTGTCGAAACCACCACCTCCTAATGATGAATGCTATTATGCGGAGGACACTTATGCTGTGAATGAGTAGACGGGGGGTTTTCGACCAAGCGCCCAAGGCTCAAATCAGGATAATTGGCGCCAAGGTCAAGGGAACCAAGGTCGGAACTATGGTAACTATAACCATGAGGGTCATTATGTCTGAGATGGAAACTACAACCGCGACAACAACTTCAACAGGGGTAACTACGGTAACAGAAATGATAGGAATTGTCCCTATGTCCCTCCTCAAAATCGTGAAGTTACTCCTTGGGATGGTGGAGATAGTATGGCGCGATTTGAGGATATGTTGCACAAAATGATGAGGAGGTTCGATGCTAGTGATGAGCACATTAAAGAGTTAAGGTGTGATTTAGCTAGTATTGGGCAAAAAGTTGATACACATGCAATTTCGATTAAACAGATCGAATTGCAAATTGCCCAATTATCTGCGACAGTGAACACACGGCAACCGGGCACTCTTCCTAGCAACACTGTCCACAATCCAAAAAATGATGCGCACTGTATGGCGATCACTACTCGGGTGGTAAGCAAACCATTGAACCACCTATGACGTCTGATGAGGAAAATGTGAGAAAGGATGATGAAAAGGTGGTAAAGGGTAGTGTTGAGGAAGAAGAGAGCAATGGTAAAGATGCAGAAGTCCCTATGAAGGTAATTCCCATGCCTAGACCACCACCACCCTTCCCTCGGAGATTAGTGAAAAAGACCGAGGATGGTAAATATCGGCGTTTTATAACAATGCTAAAGCAGCTCTCTATCAATGTCCCTTTGATAGAAGCTCTAGAATAAATGCCCGGTTATGCCAAGTTTATGAAAGATCTGGTCACAAAGAAAAGACGGTCACTTTTGAGGATGATGATAGACTGCAGCATTGTAGTGCTATTGCTACAAGATCCCTCGTACAAAAGAAAGAAGATCCGGGTGCGTTCACTATTCCTTGTACAGTTGGGTCATTACATTTTGCGAAAGCATTATGTGATCTGGGGGCAATCATAAATCTCATGCCCCTCTCGATCTACAAGAAGTTGGGTTTGGGTGACCCAAAACCCACTGAGATGCGGCTACTGATGGCTGATCGGATAGTGGAACGGCCTATAGGGATACTCCATGATGTTCTAGTAAAAGTGGAGTCATTCATCTTTCCGGCTGATTTTGTTATTCTTGATTGTGAAGTCGATTTTGAAGTGCCTATTATTCTTGGGAGGCCATTCCTTGCTACAGGTAGAGCCTTAGTTGATATAGAAAAGGGGCAGATGAAATTTCGGTTGAACAGTGAAGAAGTGACCTTCAACGTGTGTAGTACTATGAGGCAGAGTGGTGAGCTCCTATCAGTATCCGCCATATCCCACAAAGAAAAGATGAAGAAGGAGAATGAACAAAAAAGTGCAAAACAAGAGTTTAGGGTTGGGGATTTGGTGCTTGTAGACAGTTCTGGGTCGCCTTGTCTTCCGGGCAAGCTCAAGTCCAAATGGACTGGCCCTTACTTGATAACCCAAGTATTCCCTCATGGAGCAGTTGAGTTAAAAGCCAAGGAGGGAGTGCGGTTTAAGATGAATAGAGATCGAATAAAGCTCTATTTTGGAAATAAAGCATCAGGGAATGAAGTGATAGAGGCATACCATCTTGATGAAGTCTGAGTAATCAAGTGTCCCCAGTATTGCCGCGACATTAAATCAGGCGCTTGTTGGGAGGCAACCCAATACTTATAGTCTTTTTAGTAATGGTAGCATTTTTCTACTAATGGGTTTTTAAATTTGCAGGCACATCCCCAGGAAATTCTGCAGAAAATTACTCTGCAGCAGTCACTGACGGATACAGCGACGGACCGTTGCGCCTGCGACGGACCGTCGTATACCTCCGTCGTACCAGGTACGTCTTTCTGTTATTTTCAAACAAGGGCACACACGACGGAACCAACGACGGGTCGTCACAACTGAGACGGACCATCGTCGGGGAATCGTCGCTTGATTAATGAGTCGTACCCGACCCGACCCGGCTGGAGTCTTTTTCAAAATCAGACCGTTTAAACCCCCCCAACCCCTCATTTCACCCCATTCCTTCATTTTACCTCCCATTTCCCTCTCTTTTCAACTTCCACATTCTCTCCCTCGATCATTGTTCCCCCAAAATTCTCCAAAGCCCTAGAAGTTATCATCTACTAGTCGGAGTTGCTGCTGTGGGTGTCTTCTTTATCACCGAGTACTTGCCCATCTTGTTTTTCTCCAATTCTAAGGTATGTGTCTCTAATTTTTACTCATTTATCTTGAATTTTTGTTTATTAATTAGTATTAGCTTAGTTCTTCATCATATGTTCATTTCTTTTATAAGATTCTGTCTAGCCTAGGTTAAAAATGTTCGAAATTGCCGTGTTTACAACTCTAGACATAGGTGCTTTTACATTGCTAGTTTCCTAGGTAGTTGGGTTAGACAAATGTAGGTCCAAAACACTACAAGTTTGACCAGGGTTCATCAGGGATGCATGGGGTACCCCCAGCTCTGTCACTGATATACAGAAAGAGACCCCGATGACGGACCGTCGTACCCACAACGGACCGTCGTACCCACGACGGACCGTCGTAGGGTTCGTTCCAAAATCCCTAGCACCCTGTTCCAACGGACATATGTGACGGACCGTCGTCTTACCGTTCTGGTTTTTAGAGACCCTGTTTCTAAGGGTCTCTCATTTTTTTTCTAAGTGTCCCCCAACGGACACATGTGACGGATCGTCGTCTTCACGACGGTCCGTCCTGCACAACCGTTCTGGGTGTCAGAGACCCTGTTTCTAAGGGTCTATAACTTTTTCTAAGTGTCCTTAAACAAACACATGTGACGGACCGTCATACCCACGACAGTCCGTCCTGCATGACCGTCATGACGGTCAGAGACCCCTCTCCTGAGGGTCTCCATATTTTTTTTCAAGTGTCCAACGACGGACACCTACGACGGACCGTCGTACCTGTGACGGTCCGTCCTGCACATACCTTCATACTAGTCAGAGACTCTCCTTCAGGGTTCTCCATATATACGTAGTTTAAGTAAAACACGATGGACCCCATGGCGGTCCGTAATAGTCACGACGAGCCGTCACCAGGCCCGTCGTGTGTCCCTGTTACCATAGTAATGACATACTTTTTTTAATTGTTTTTGTGGTTTTGCTTGTCTTGTTTGCCACTTCTCATACTAATATTGATCCTTTACAGGTACTATCTACTATGGCACCCAAGCAAGACCGAATCTACGCACGTGGGCGATCGAAGTCTGTCGCCCCGTCTGCCCGCATGGTCATTGGCTCAGATGATGAGCGTGACCCCGAGTATGTGCCCCCAGAAACTTCCACCCCTTCCCGTGCTGCACGTGCTCCCAGAGCCACACCCAAAAAGGTGGCGTCCGGCGTAGTCACTGCCTCCAAATCTGATGAGGAGCGCACACTGACCGGCACACCTTCTGGGTCAGCCACAAATGAAGAAGGAGCGTCTGGCTCCTTAGGAGTATCGTGGTCAGAGGAAGCCTCCAGCTCTGCTGAGGTTCCCGCACCCGCCACCGCTGCAGCGTCGGCCTCGTCTGATGAGGCTGACAGTTCGGATTCCACATCAGGTTCACCAGCTCAGGTCCCCACCCCAGCCACTGACCAGCCCAACCGGTGGTGTGTCGACGGGCGATTTCAAGTCTACTCCGACACCAAGTTGCTGACTGATAAAGGAGTGATGACTCGAACACTCACCTTGGAGCGGCGGGTCCTAACAGGGAGTCTCCCGACGATGCCTGAGATCCACAATCTCTTCACCAGGCATCGCTTGGAGTGGAAAGCACGTCCGTTGGGACGTTAAAGTGAAGAAATGGTCCGAGAGTTCTACTCATCCTACGTAGCGACTCTCCGTTCACAGATAGATAAGCGGGCTGCCCCCGCTAAACAGGCCCCACTGGAGCAGGTCCGAGTACGGGGCGTACAGGTTGATATTTCCCTGCCTGCCATCCGCCGGTTTCTATACGGCGAGGGTGTTGATGCTACTCGGACCCCTCTCACTGCCGAGTTTGACTACCGCTGGCAGATAGTTGAAGATGGCCAGTTCCTGCGCGAGCCATCACTGAGAGAGACCACCAAGAGGTGGATGGCCCTGCACCTGTCAGTTGATGGAGAGGGTGCCGACTGGGTAACTGAGCCAAAGGGGGCCATCAAGAAGGCCAACCTCACTTGCACGGCGAAGTTCTTATGGCTGATTGTCCGTCACTGCCTTTCCCCCACAGCTGCTGATAATATCGTTACATGGGATCGAGCAGTTTTGATGGCGGTGATGATAGCCGGGTACGAGGTGGACTTCGCGTGGCTTCTACAGGCAGTCATGCACGAGAGGGCTTTCAAGGTCACTACTACTTACCCTTTCCCGTGCATGATCTTTGCTCTCTGCAGGTCCGCAGGTGTGCCTATATGGCACGTAGATCAGCTCAAGACCCCGCAGGGCACTGTTGACGTCGGCCTCATCAGAGATGAGGCCAATGAGTTGGCTCCACGCAGAGGTCCCCGTCCAGAGCTGCCCCCACTTGGTGATGATCTTGCTGATACGGTAGCACAGGCCCGCACGGCAACACAGGCGGCGTCCACTGATACTACCCCGGTCGAGTCTATCCCGGGTAGTAGCACTTCCCCGAGCTCCTCTCGCACACCCCCTCTACCGGCACTGGTCCCGCTTGCTAGGGTCAAAAAATTAGAGGCACAAATGGCTACACTTCTGCATCATATCTAGCCGTGGATGCAGAAGTCTATTACTGAGTCAGAAGAGCGCCTAGAGTGGAAAATGGTCCAGTATATAGAGCGGAAGATCGCTGAGGTTCACCAGCGCTTGGACGCATTTGAGTTGAGGGTGCTAGCCCGGCCAGCCCCTCCAGTGGATGTGTCGACTCTTCAGGCTGCGGTCGACAGCCTTCGTGCAGATATTGACACGATCTTAGAGGCTAGGGTGCTGGAGTCTGAGGCCCCTTCTGTCGATCATGCTGAAGACACAGTGTTGGCGGCCTTATTTGCCACTTCAGAGAGTCCACCACCTCCCCCTCGAGAGCATGCCAAGAGGCGTAGGGGTTGAGCAGAGGACGAGGCGCGAGCACGAAAGAAGGAGCGCAGAGAGATGGAGGCTGCGAGGAGAGCCTCACTTGCTGAGGAGGAGGCGCACCAGATGAGAGCATCAGAGTTAGCGGCTGGGGCGTCTAGCTCCCGAACTGTGGAGATAGCAGGAGGCACTACTGATAGTGCGGTTGTGGCTGAGGACACCACTTGGGGTGTCCAGATTGCAGAGGACGTGGGTTCCGGGGAACCGGACCCACCAGCTTGCTGATCGACGGCGCTTTGCGCCACAGGTTTGCTTCACCTACCACTCTAGTATTAAAATTTTTATGCATTGAGGACAATTGCATGTTTTTTTGTTGGGGGTGGGGTAAATGGAAAGTGAGTGTTAGGGTGAAGTCTGAGTAGCCAATTCACTATCCTCTTTTGGGGTTTTCTTGCCTGTGTTCTTTTTCCCCAAAAGACTGATTACTTTTTCTGTTGAACCGGCATGTTTATATTTTTTGTACATAGTTTAATTCTGGAGCATGTTGGCTAAAATGATATCCTGATAAACTGGAAAATGATGCATGACTAGGCATAGTAACTGAT
>NC_028637.1:63536188-63643104 GCF_001406875.1 Solanum pennellii
TGAACCTGTGGGGAACACGTAAACCCTAGTTACTTTGATTAATTGATTAAAATCCAACATTCAAAGCTGTTAAGTGTCTCTTTCAATTGCGTTAGTTATTTTCATTCATTTAGAAATAGAAACCCCCCTTTTATTGTTTTTACTTTCCAAGGAAGTCATTGACCAAACAATAGTAATAACAGGTTGAAGTTAAGTCTAGACTATTTTCCTCGTGGGAACGATCCCAACCTCACTAGTTGGGTTATTTACTTGACACGGCCGCTTTACTTCTTATTTGAGAAGTAAGTTTCAGCGTATCAACAAGTTGTGACACACTTAATTAACATGTTATTAACTCTTAAAGGCACATTTGATGCTCTAGATACCTTAGTTCATTTTGAGGGTCTTGACACTGTGGGTGATTCTTTTACCGATAACCACCACTATGAGCCTAAGTGGTGATACACCGTCTTGCCCACTCTATCAGAACTGTCCTACACTCAGCAATCACATAGAAATACTTAACTTAGTGGACCAATAGCTTAACTTATGTGATCATGTAAAAAGTATGACCCGTTAATACTTATGATGGCTACATGGTTTTCATAGAGACGTGAAATAATATGAATCCCACATCGGTTCTCAATCTACTCTCAAAATATACTTTAGCTCATTATTTTAAAAACAACTTCCTTCTTTGGGTTGAGATAATTGCTCAACACTTAGCTTTAGAAGGCTCTCTTGGAATCAATGTTTCCTTTTCTTGCTCAAAACTCTTTTGGAAATCTTAGTTTCCTGTTATCTTAAATGTGAAAACATTTGTAGTCTCTTAGGGAATACTTAGTTCCCTTATAACTTGTGAGAAATGAACCCAAGTACTCTTTTCTTAGCTTGAAACGTTCTTAAAAAAACGTTTAAATGTTTATTAAAAATTGTTGAATTTTCAAGATACTTTGCTTTGACTTAGTCCTTAACCTTTATACTTAACTTTTTAACTTCTTTGACTTTGATCTTAATTTTCCTTGAATTGGATTATGGATTCAAGGTTCATTGTATCATGTTAATGGATAATTTCATGATATTTAGATGTACCTTAGAGTGTTTGAATCAACTAAGAAATATGGGTACATCACTTAGGAACTATTGCGAAACAGTGGGGAACGAATGGGGTGCACTAGCATCCTTGGTGCTCTGAGAGGCATGGGGAGCCAGGCCCCAAACTTCAGAGGCAAAGTTTGGGTGATCTGGATTGCATGGCGCCCCCAAGGCCCTACAGACAGAGATTTTCATGTGGGTTTATGGTAGGCGCGACGCCCAGGGCCCTACGAATAGGTGTTTCGACTTTTCTCCAACGTTTTCATCTCCAAACCCTCTAAACTTCCATAGTTCTTTCCCACAAAATACTTAGGATCATTAGTACCCTCAATACCCAATAGATTTGACTCAAAAAACAACCTAAAAACATGAATTAAATCAATAATATGCATTCAACAACTCAACCAACAAGAATTCAAAAATGTTCTTCAAGAACTTCGCTTTTTGTCATTCAACCTACTCAAAATTGCTGAATTTAAACAAGTTGGTATGTGGGTTATCTAATCTAAAACTAAAAGATCTAACATACCTTGATATGGATCATCCCGACGAACTCCACTCGCAAACCTTGGCATTGTTAGCAATTCTTGACTTTCTCCCTTTCCTTTTTTTCTTCTCTCTTCTCCAAGCCTAAGTGTAAATTTTAATTTTCCAAATCTGAACTAAAACTTGTTTTTACCCCAAATAAACCCCTAAAACGAAATAGAAAATTAATTGGTGAATAGACTAGTTTTCCCTTCCTTAAATCCGGATTGGGACTTTCCTTACTTCAACAACCCAACTTTCGATAGGAATATATCCCCCATACGATATCGAAAATGCACAAATTCGGTGGCGTTGGAAATAACTTTTTAAGGCTCTCCATCCATATCAAGAACTACCTCTAAATCATTCTGATCTAAAAGTTATGACCGTTTGAAAATAAACAAAATTCACTTTCTTGACTTAGAAAATTTTTCAGATTTTTTCCCTAACTTATTCTTACCCTAACTTATTCTTAGCTATTCCGAATTACGAGATGTTGTATTTTTAGATGGAGTATTAGATTAATATACAACATTCATGTTATGGAGTGTTCTAATTTTACCGAACTTTGAACTTTGAGATTTTCATTGTTTGTAAGTAATACTTGAGATTTGAATAAGAGAATAATAGAAAACATAAAAAAGTAACTTGTGGTGCCTTATCAAAAAGAAGTCGCAACCCTTTAAAAAGTCATAATCCTTAAGAAAGGTCAAAAATCATTAAAAAAGTCATAAATCTTCCGAAAAGTCACAAGACTTCGTAGAAGTCAAAACTATTTGGAGTTGTAACCTTTCGAAAAAGTCACAATTTTTCGGAAAATGCGCAACCCTATAGAAAGTCACAACCCTTCAAAAAAGTCACAACTCATAGGTAAAGTTATAACTCTTTCAAAATGTCACAACCCTTCAATGTGAACATTGTCTGCCATTAATATACTATAATATAATACAATATAATATAATATAATATAATATAATATAATATAATATAATATAATATAATATAATATAATATAATATAATATAATATAATATAATATAATATAAACAACATTTGGTGTCTTTGGGGTTATTATAATAGTTTAGTATTTAAGTTATTAGTTTCTTCTTTTAAATACTATAGATAGACAAAAAAAAGGGTAGATATAGATTGGTCAAATTTTAATTTGATATGAAATTTTTTTAAAATTAAAGAAGATTTTTAATTTAAGGATCATATGTAGAATATATATAAATATTTTTTAACTTTGTGGTCTTAAAGATGCATCCTCACCCCCAAGAAAAAAGAAATTTTATATTAAACTGAACAGAAATAAAAGTGTAACAAATAAATTGAAAAGGAAAGAGTACTTATTAAATGTAGTTTGGATTCTTCAAATAAGTTTTTGATCAAATACCCTTTTCTCCATTAGTTTGAGACATTCCAGATTCTGTGTGCAACTGAAAATCTTTAAATTTCTTGTAAAGTAAGAGTTGCTGCAAAAGTATATTTATGGCTATGAAAATGAGTGAATATTATTATCACGATACTCTTCTCGTTTGAAATTAAGTTTAAGTTATTTCATTCTCCTTGTTGCATCAACTTTTATTGATCTACCTATTTTACCGAAAAAAAATATTGTAATTAAAAGTACAACAAATAAATTAAAAACGAAAGAGTACTTATTAAATATAGTTTAGATTCGTTTTTGATCGAATAAGTTTTCCCAATTAGTTTGAGACTTCAAATTCTGAATACGAAGTTGTGGTTTCTGCAATCGAAAATCATTAAACTTCCTGTAAAGAAAGAGTTGCTGCAAAAGTATATTTTACGGATAAGAAAATGAGTGCATATTTATTATCACGATACTCTTCTCATTTGGAGTTGAGTTATTACATTCTCCTTGTTGCATGAATTTTTATTGATCTACCGAATTTACCAACATAAAAGATATTGAATTGCATAATAGAACAACTCTACCAATCTTCCTTGTTATAAGTAGAAGAATAGAAAACTTACCCAGACAAAACATATGGTAATTGCATAATAGAACAACTCTAACAATCTTCCTTGTTATAAGAAGAAGAATAGAAAACTAACAAAATTATTAGTTTAAAAGTGTGAGAAACACTCTCTATTTATAGATAACAAGGTTCGTTTGAAAGATGTTTATCGTGTCTTTTTAGATAAGTCAAAAATCTTCATAAAAATCACGACTTATCGAAAATGTCATAACTTATTGAAAAAGTCACAACTCTATAAAAAAATCTTATCTTTTGGAAAAAGTCACTACCCCTCATTGTTAAAAGGTTTCTACTTCTAATATAATATAGTGTATATAAATATAAAACTGATTATAATATATAATAGAAAACTTGCCCACACAAAAAATATGATAATTGCATAATAGAATAACTCTAACAATCTTCCTTGTTATAAGTAGAAGAATAGAAAACTAACAAAATTCTTAGTCCAAAAGTATGAGAAACGCTCTCTATTTATAGACAACAAGGTTCGTACGAAAAGATGTTTACCATGTCTTTTTAGATAAGTCACAAACCTTCATAAAAATCACGACTTATCAAAAATGTCATACTTCATTGAAAAAGTCACAACTCTAATAAAAAAAAATCACATATTTTGAAAAAAGTCATTACCCCTCAATGTTAAAAGGTTTCTACTTCTAATATAATATAGTGCATATAAATATAAAACTGAATATAATATATAATAAATTGAGTATTTTCAATTGGGGGTATTATAGTGATTTAACATTCATGTTAGCAAGTGCATGCTTTTAAGATGGAATAGAAGATATAGTATAGATTTAAGACCTAAGTCATATACAAGCCTTAAAGTTGTCCGCACATTTAAGTTAGACACCCAACTTAGGGCAGTACCTGTTGAACATTTTAATCTTAACAAATTTATATCTATTAAACACAAAATGAAAATTTGTGGAAAGACATAAGTGCGTGTGTCTCAACCACAAATATATAACAGATAGACCAATAAAATGATGACACATGGCAATGAGATAAAAAAATTAAAGAAAAAAACAAATTATTTTATCAAACCCCCATCCCTGTTCTTCTTCGTCAAAATTTGCTGCCATTGTAAAGCTTTTCACCCATTTTGAATTTTCTTTAATCACTTACGACCATAATTATCTAAAGAAGAATGATGACTTGAATTTTCTTTAATCACTTGCTACCATAATTATCTTTAAAAAAATAATGACTTTTGCTTAAAAAAATAATCAATTAATATTATTTTTATAAAAAAAAATGAAGCTTTGCTACAACATTTGAGTTTTAGACCTATTAACTTTTTTAAAAAATTAAGGTAAAAGCAAAAGAAAAATAAAAAAGAGTTAGAGAAAGGGACGCAAGAGTACTTAGAGGATGACTGCAGCGAAGAAGTGAAGAAGAAGACAAGTTTTTTCATTTTATCTTAAAAAATTAAGTATATAAGTTGGAAAACAAAAAGAAAAAAAATAAGATTTTTAATAGCTATACGCGCTCAAGGAGAGTGAAATACACTCTTTTTGTCATGTCATTATTTTGTGCCTAATAGAAATGATTTATTAATAAATAAGGTATTTGATAGGTACAAGTTTTAATTGAATTGTCTAAGTGAAATATGTGGACAATTTTAAATAGTCGTAAATGACTTAAGCCTAAATTTAATATTGTTATGAAAGAATGGATGCGCATGTGGCTTATGGGCCCACCCATTGTAGAAAACTCCTTTCTCCAAGTAACTTACCTTTTCAGGCTTATAATACTTCTTTTACTTGTATTAAATTGGACACAAAAATAATAGCAAATAGAATACTATTACTTTCCCCTTTTTTTCTTTAACATGTTACTCTCTCTATTTTGTTCTCTCTCTTCTTTGTTATTTTTTAATTGATATTTTATAACACGTTATCACCATGAAATTCTACCATTTTGAGTATGATCTTATAGATCATGTGAAATTCTTGGAGTTAATCGAGTGAAAGATAAGTACTTTACTTTAATAATTTATCACTATATTGAAATTATATTTATGACATTTGTTTTAAGTCAACATAATTTTTCTATCTAAATATAACATTTTTGTGGAATTAAGAAAATTGTACGGTCTTCGCCTCTTTCTCAACCCTTTTTCCTATTCTTCTGCTTCTTTGACTCTTTCTTTCTTTCTTTCTTTCTTTTTACTCTTCTGCTTCTTCGCCTCATTCTTCTTCTTTTTTTACTCTTTTAATTTTTTGTCTCTTTCACTGGTGTTTTTATCTTCCTCCTCTTCTTTTTTTTTTTTTTTAAATTCTTGTTCTTTTCTTTGAACTTTTTATCTAAATAATTATATTCCTCAAATCAATTTTTTTCATGTCACTATTTTTATTCAAAAACAAGATGAAAAGAGGAAGAAAAAGACTGCAAATTTGTATAAAATTACGTTTTTAAGCAAAAATTTAAAATATTTAAAATTACAGAAGTAAGAGTTCACCATTGATGGTCATTATAAAGCTTCAAATTTTGAATTCATTATTTGAATTTTATAAATTTGTGATAAATTTGAATAGGTAGTTCCTACAAATGATTAAAAATGTCGTTTGGAGTTTATATCTCAATTTTAAGATGGTTTGGTTAAGTTTAAAATTGATTTTAGGAGAAATATTAGATTGAAATGAATTAAATATAACATTGAAATGGTCTTGCAACTGTATTAAAGTTGAATTAGATAATACAATTTTAATGCAAATGTAATTCATTTTGATGTTTTTTAATTTATTTGTCACTATTGGATACTTGTTTAATCCATTATTAATATAACTTATCAATTTATTGATCATTGTCATATCTTTCGTTAGTTAAGTTTTCCATTCATTCTTAATTCTCTTTTCTAATTCAACTTTAAATACTTTGTAATACTATTTTAATGCAAACTTAATTCATTTCATGGCCTTTTGGTTTATTTGTTACTATTGGATACTTGTTTATTCATTATTGATACAAGTTTAATTCACTCTACAAATCATTGTCTTGTCAGTCATAGTTACGTTTTCCATTCATTCTTCATTCTCTCTTCTTATTCAAATTTAATACTGTTTAATACAATTTTAATACAAATTTCATTCATTTTGAAGTTCTTTATTCACTTATTTGTTCCTATTGGATACTTGTTTAATTCATTATAAATATAAGTTTAATTCATTCTATAAATCATTGTCTAATATTTTATTTATTACATTTTTTTATTCATGATTAATTCTCTCTTTTACCTTAACTTTAATACTTGTGTAATACACTTTTGTATTTTTGTTTCACTTTGCGATTAATCAATTGATTTGTTACAATTATTGATACAAGTTTTATTCAGTTTACATGCAGATCAAAGAATGCTCTTTTGCTTTGTACATTCTGCATTCATATTTAACTCTCTTCTAATAATTCAACTTTAATTTGTCTGTAATACATTTTTAATTCAAGTTTAATTCATTTTGCAGTTTCTTATGCCTCTTCATTTGTTACGATTATATTACTTCTCTTCTAATAATTCAACTTTAATATGTTTGTAATACATTTTTATTAAAGTTTAATTCATTTTTACAATTTTTATGCCTCTTCATTTGTTACGATTATATTACTTGTCTAATTATCTATTGATACAAGTTTTATTCAATCTATAATTATTGACTATTCTACAAAAAAAAAAAGGGAAAAAAAGCAATAGTAGGAGAGGGAGAAAAAGCAAAAAAAAAAACAAAGCAAGAAAGAAAGGACAAAAGAAAGAAAAAAAGAAAGAAAGGGAGAAATAAAGAAAGAAACAAGCAAGAAAAAATAGAAAGCGAGACACAGTAAAGGAGAAAGAAAGAAAAAGTGAGACAAAGAAAGACCGAGACAGAGAAAAGGAAACAATTAAAAAAATTGCTATAAATGGTAATAATTAAAGAATATATTTAAAATAAGTAATTATTTTTTAAAAGGAATCCATTCACATAATTAATCCTTGTTTTAATCACTCTCCTATTTGAGATCTAAAAGATGTTGTTGAAGATTACCTTACTGATCGTATCAATGAGTTAGATGTTCTCTTTGTTGAATTCTTTTGCGATGATGATAAATTAACTAAAAAGACACATTAATATTGGAAATTTCTTCTTCCATTTTTGTAGTCTTATTAATATATTATTTATAAGTTAACTTCCATTGACAAGTTTAGTATATCTTTTGGTGGTTTTCCTTTCTAACCCCCAAATTTATATATGATTTAGCTTTATATATGAATAATTTATACGAAGATCTTTTAAGATATCAAATGCTTCCGTCAATAATTTTATGTGGAACTATAGATATTGTAACCTTTCATCAATGCTTAAAAGAGTAATCTTCCTAGATAGTCACACATGTTTGGAAAATTACGTAATAATATCATTTATGTTTATTTTTTTAGGATTATAATATAACCCAACTTTATTTATTTTCCTCAAAATATACTTTAATAAAACATTATCTCTGTATTAAGATGTCTGGTCACATTTTTAAATTTATTATTAATATTTTTTTTAGATTCTTTAAGTGTTTGTACCCCTGCTTTCAATATTATTTATACTATGTTTTTTGTTTATTTGTTTGTACTTCTCTGATTTGAACAAATTATTTAGTTTGTTCTATTTTAACTTAATTAGTGGATAATTTTTCTAAAACTATAGAATCTGTTTTGATTATTTCTTTTGTTTTAAATTCATATTCTTTAGTAATATCATTATTATTTTGGATGACGGTAATATCTTGTAGCTACTTTGAGTATGAAATCAACCATCATGACGAAAAATACTTTAATTATGGACATCTTAATGGACCTCTTTACATCAAAATTGTGCAAACAAAAAGTAACTAACGACTTAAAATATCTATAATCATATTAAAATTTAATTAACTTTCTAAATTCTATCAATATCACATAAATTAAAATAATAGATATTAGGTTCGTGCTAGCATAGACACCCGTGTCTAGTTTTAAACTTTCATGTAAGTTTTAAATTTTACTTCTTTAAAATAGAGAGTTCTAAATTAATATTTTACATATTTCTAATAATTTTAAAACCATAAAAATAACTAAATTCTGTGAGAATCGACATGATTTTATCTTTACAATTAACAAGGAGATTTTTTGTGCGAAGAAAATCACGCACATAATAAATATCACACATGTACTAATTACTTTCATAACTAATTATTTTTCAAGTTAATAATAAAAAACACTTAATTAGGTATTTCTATCCACGAATTTCGTATTTCAATTATCTATTATTTCCTTTATCTATCTAAATTGTTTTTTTTCTTTGTATTAAAATAAACCTCAATTTATAATGGTGGTTAAATGTTTGAAATAAATTAGTATTAGGAGCCTACATACATTTAAAGAATTAAAAAAATATCATTAATAAGTTTAAAAAAATGTAACATGACATTCTATTAGGAGAGAGATAATATTTTATTCGTGTCAAGTATATTTTGAGGAAAATATGTAAACTTGGTGATATTATAATCCTAAAACAAACATAAATTGATATTATTAGGTAATTTCTCATACATGAGTGACTATCTAAGAAAATTACTCTGCCTAAAAGAGAGAAAAAGATAACTAATTCTGTACATGAAATTAACATATGCATATTGTATGCACAATTTTTACTGATACAATTGATATCACATTATTTATCATTTATCGTATGTTTAATTATCAGCTAAGAACTTCATTTTCTAAATTTTTGGTTTAATTGCTGATAAGCTATCACTAATACATTTCTTAAGATTTATCGATATTATAGTTTTAGTTACTTGGATGAATATTGTATATGAAACAATAAATATATTTATGCTTGATTATTAAAAGTGTTAATATTGTTAAGGCTTAAGGTGAATATTTATTCTGGACTATATATAATGTCATTGATCAAAGAATAAGAGATTGGATTCATGTTTTATCGCACCAAAATGATAAGACATCGATTAAAGTCTCGATGCACCATGATAATAATATTTTGGGTTCAAATCCCATAGTGTTTTGGATAAGCACGCCTTTGTATGAATAAGATATTTCGTTCAAGTATCAACACAATAAATTGATGAGTGAGCAAATTGATATGTTCTTGATAAAAAAAATAAAAAATAAAATTGTGAAGCTTGTCCCAGTAAACATGCTCTATTCTTAGAAAAGATTGTGATGACAATATATTTAAAGTCTGAAAGATGACAATGATTATTGTGGTTTTATAAATGAATAATGAAAAAGGACAAAATAATAGTAGTAATCATAGTGGTAAAAATAAAGAACACTGTAATTTTTCTAAATTGTCCTTCAAAATGTGAAGGTAATTTTTTTCATCAAAATTGTATGAAAGGTCATTAGAAACATAATTGTAATGAGACCTAATAATTTAATATGTTTATAAATCCTCCATCAAAGAGAAGTATGAAAAAGTGGTGATACACTTAACTTTCAAAAGTGATTTCGAGGTATGTAGCAACAAACCAATAACAATTTGCAAATAGAGATAGCTTGTATTATGACGACAACTGAAATACAAGATCAAGAAGGAAAAGAAAAGCCAATGGAACAGTAACAAGGAAAGAAGAAATTAAGGAGATGAGGAAACACAGAAAAGGGAGATGAGATAACAAGACTCAACTACAATTTTTTTCTAATTAATTCAAATCTTCGTTTGCTATTTATGAAATCTGGTACTTCCAGAACCACACGTTCTTGTCCTTTGCGCATTTTCTCATCGCTAGTTTTCACTACGAAATCAGTTAGCCTTGTTGAAGGGGTTATCACACGGTTACTTCTTTTCAAAGCCCCACTCTCCTGCTGAGTGTGTTTCTCTACAGTGACTAATGATGTGTCCTCCAAGTTAGGTTGTGCGGTCACAACAATACTCCCGTCCTGGACAGAAACCTTGTCCTCAAGGTTCATAGAAGTCTCAGGAAGAATGTTGGTTGTATCGTTCAAGTTCAATTGAGTAATTTGTTGATCACGACTACCTATACAACGTTTGAGCATGGATATGTGAAAGACTGGATGGATGCGAGCATCATCAGGTAGTTCTACTTTTTAGGCGACATTTCCAATACGTTTGAGGATTTCGAAAGGCCTAAAATAACGTCTTCCCAGTTTAGGATGCTAGTGAAGGCGAACGGTATTCTGGTCATACGATTTTAGTTTGACATAAACCCATTATCCCACTTGGTAAGTTAGTTCCCTTCGACTCTTGTAAGCGAGACCCTTCATCGGATTCTGTGAACAAGCCAAGTTAGCTTTAAGTAGAGTTAAGGCCTCATCCCTGTCCACCAGATAAGCTTCAATCATTTCACTAGCGCTACTGCCCAAAATGTACCGAGCTACGGTAGGTGGGTCTCTACCATACAAAACTCTAAATGGAGTCATTCAAACAGAGGACTTATATGCGGTATTGTAACAGTATTCTGCCCAAGGTAACATCGCAACCCATTTGGTGAGAGCATCAACGACAAAACAACGTAGATATTGCTCCACACATTTGTTCAGAGCCTCCGATTTGCCATCTCTCTGAGGGTGGTATGTTGTGCTCATAGCGAATGTGGTACCTTGTAGTCGATTAAACTCCTGCCAAAAGCTATGCAGGACACCAGGATCCCGATCAGTCACAATAAACCTTGGAGGGCCATGAAGTCGAACAATTCCAATCACAAAAGCTTCTTCAATTGACTGAGCAGGGAACGAAGACGGCAACACAATAAAGTGTCCATATTTTGACAATCGATCTACGACCGTCATGATAGTGGACTTACCTTTAGAACTAGGCAAGAAAGTGATGAAATCCATTGCGATATCCTCAAACACCATCGAAGGAATGGGTAGAGGTTGTAGCACACCTGCAGGCAATTGATGGGAATCTTTCATTTGCTGGCAGACTTGTCTAGAGGCTACATTGTTATAGACGTTCTTTTTCATGCCCTTCTAATAAAAATTTGAAGCAACTCTATGATAGGTTCGGGCCACCCCCGCATGACCTCCAATAGCGGTGTCATGAAATTCTTGGAGTAGGGTCTGTTGTGGAGGAGAATCAACATGAATAACCAAACATCCTCGAAAAAATTAGAGTCCATCTCGAAAAGTGAACCCTAAATAAGGGGTGGCCCGGTCATGCACATTGTGTTGTAGAGAAGTCAGCTCTAGATGTGTTTGTTGATTATTTTGAGCTCATTTTCAAGTTCATAACCCCAAACTGAGATAGTGAGAAAAATAACCTCCGGAACGCAGGAAAGACCATCAGCAGCTTGGTTCAATTTGCTAGGGTAGTATATAATCTGAAAGTCAAAGCCAACCAACTTACTTAACCATTTTTGTTGTTCCAGGGTCTGGATTGTTTGATTTGTCAAGATCTTAAGTGACTGCTGGTCAGTGTAAATGGTGAACCTCCTACCTAACAAGCATTGGCGCCATTTGCTAACTGATTCGGTGATTGCAAACATCTCACGTTGGTAGGTGGAAGCCTCCTGCATCCTATTACTCAACTTCAGACTAAAATATGCCACGGAATGCCCTTTTTTTTTAAAGTACTGCTCCAATGCCTTGGCGTGAAGCATTTGTCTCAACCTGGAACTCTTGTGTGAAATCAGGCAAAGCTAGGACTGGCGCTGCGTTTAACTTATTATTGAGTGTGTCAAAAGAAGCTTGAGTGTCATCTGTCCAGGCAAAAAGAACCATACGAATTAGATATGTGAGGGGGACAACTATTGCGGCATAGTGGTGGATGAACCTCCGATAATATCCTGCCAGCCCAAGAAAACTGCGCACCTGTTTCGCATTTCTAAGCGCATGCCATTGTTGTATGGCTGAGATCTTTAATGGATCCACACTAAGACCTCGTATAGAAATTACATGGCCGAGGTAATCAACTCTCGTTTGACCAAACTGACACTTACTCCTTTTGGAAACTAACTGGTGTTGTCATAACAAATTTATAACGGTTTGTAAGTGCAACAAATGTTTTAGTGGGACTATAAATCAATATATAATAAAAGAAAACCAATACAAAATGACATAGATACATCCTAAACACCTCGTTCATAGTTTCTTGAAAATTCAATAGGGAATTAGATAACCCAAATGGCATTACCAAGAACTCATAATGTCCTTCATGTGTTCGAAACGTTGGTTTGTCCACATCTTCCGATCTAACTCGAATTTGGTGGTATCCCGCCAACAAGTCAAGTTTAGAGAAATATATAGCCCCGTGAAACTCATCAAATAACTCATTTGTTAGGTTGTGGAGACTGATTAATATTTGATGTACTGTGAAAGTTTACTCACGGGGTGTTACCACAAAATATTGGTTTCTCTCTTTCTCTCTCAAGATCTCTCATCTCTCTCTATAGAAAGTTCTTGTGTTCTTCATTCATCAAGTGTGTGTGTGTAGATTTGATCCTAACAACTGGTATCAGAGCTAAGGAGATTCAACACAATCACTGAAGATGGATATATCGAAGCTTAGAATTGAGAAGTTTGATGGATCCGATTTCAGTTTTTGGAAGATGCAGATCGAAATTTATCTGTACCAGAAGGATCTTCACGAATCGTTGACCGAGGTGAAGCCGGAATCCATGACGAAGGAGAAGTGGAAGCTCAAGGATCGCCAGGCTCGAGGGATGATCCGGTTGACTTTGTCAAGAAACGTGGCGTTCAACATCTTGAAGTAGAAGACTACGTCCGATCTGTTGAACACACTGTCAAACATGTATGAAAAACCATCGACGATGAACAAGGTATATTTGATGCGTAGAATGTTCAATTTACAGATGTTTGAGAATGGATCTGTTCCTGATCATATAAATGAGTTCAATATTATTGTGAGTCAACTCAATTCAGTGGATATTAATTTCAAAGATGAAATTAAGGCGTTGATTTTGATGTCATCTCTGCCCGAGTCTTGGGATACTGTTGTTGCTGCGATTAGCACTTCCCTTGGATCTGAGAAACTGAAGTTTTATTAAATCCGTGATGTTGTCGTTAGAAAAAATATTCGCAAACGAGAAGTGGGAGATTCATCGGGCAGTGATCTCAGCATTGACCGAAGGGGGAGAAGTAAGACGAAAGGCCAAAATCAACATGGTCGATCAAAATCAAAGAATCGAGGAAAATCTCCGAACAGATCAAACGTGACTTGTTAGAATTGTGGAGAAAAAGGGCACTTTTGGACGAGCTGTACAAAGCCAAAGAAGAAACAGAATCAAAAATCTGGAGATTACAATGATTTTGTAAATTCAGCAGAGGACATGGGGATGCTCTAATCCTTAGTGTGAACAACCCAGTTGAATCATGGATTTTGGATTCTGGTGCATCTTTCCATTCATCTCCAAGCAAGGAGTTATTCCAAAATTTCAAATCTGGAAATTTTAGAAAGGTGTATCTTGCTGACAATAAGCCCTTAGAGATTGAAGGAAAGAAGGATGCTTGCATAAAGACCACCTCGGGAAACCAGTGGACATGCCGCAGAGTTTGGGAAAGGTTCGTGGAAGATTGTGAAAGGTGCTATGGTAGTAGCTCGTGGAACCAAATCTGGAACCTTGTACACCATTGCAGGGTGTATTAACATGGCCGCTATTGCTGAAGGTGCTTCCGGTTCATGTCTGTGGCACAACAGACTTGGACACAAAAGTGGTAAAGAAATGAAGATGCTGGTTGCAAAAGGAGCATTTGAGGGTCTGAAGTCTGTTGATATGGGCCTTTGCGAGAGCTGTGTTATGGGAAAACAGAAAAGAGTAAGCTTCACAAAGACTCCTAGAGAGCCAAAGAAAGTGCGGTTGGAAATGGTCCATACAGATGTTTGGGGACCATCTCCAGTATCATCACTTGGAGGATCTAGATTCTATGTTTCCTTCATTGATGATTCCAGCAGAAAGGTATGGGTTTATTTCTTGAAGCATAAGTTAGATGTGTTGCAACTTTCATGAAGTGGAAAGCTGAAGTTCAGAAAAAGACCAGTTTGAAAGTCAAATGCCTGAGGTCTGATAATGGAGGAGAGTATGAAAAATTAGAGTTCAAGGAATTCTGTGCAGCTGAGGAAATCAGATTGATGAGAACAGTTCCTCGTAAGGCAAAAAAGAATGGAATTGCTGAGAGGATGAACAGAACATTGAATGAGCGTGCAAGGAGTATGAGGATACATTGTCCGCTGCCCAAAACAATTTGGGCAGATGCTGTGAGCACAGCTGCATACTTGATCAACAGGGGACAACACTTCCTTTAGGGTTCAAGATTCCAGAGGAGGTGTGGACAGGAAAAAAACTCAAGTACTCACACTTGAGAACTTTCAATTGCACTTCTTATGTTCATGTTTATCTAGAAAAGAGAGAAAATCTTAATGCCAAGGCTGTGAAGTGTTACTTCATAGGCTATGGTTCTGATTTGTTTGGTTACAGGTTTTGGGATGACAAGAACAGAAAGATCTTGAGACATTGTGACGTGATATTTGATGAGTGTGTCCTGTACAAGGACTAAGGGCAGAATGTTCTAGAGATTACAAAGCAAGTTGGAGTTGAGGTTGAGTTGGAGAAGAGTAACCCTGTAGATGTCGAAGCAGATACTCAACCAACTCCTCCTGAAGAATCAGAAGTGGAGCTAGTTACACCTGAGCAGGTGTTAAGGAAATCATCCAGAACCAGCAGGGCACAAGATATGTATTCACCTTCTTTACACGATCTATTGCTGACTGATGAGGGGGAACCAGAGTCTTTTGATGAGGCCATACAGGTCGAGGATTCGATTAAGTGGGAGCAAGCCATGGATGATGAGATGAGGTCACTTGAGAAGAACGACACATGGGTGTCGACTGAGTTACCTGCAGGGAAGAGAGCTTTGCTGAACAAGTGGGTGTTCAGAATCAAGACTGAACCAGATGGCAAAAGAAGGTTCAAGGCTCGTTTAGTGGTTAAAGGATATTGAAAAAGGAAAGTTATTGATTATGCTAAAATTATTTCTCGCGTTGTGAAATTAACCTCTATTCGAATTCTGTTGAGAATTGTTGCATCGGAGAATTGAAATCTAGAGCAAATGGATGTAAAAACAATGTTTTTACATGGAGATCTGGACAAAGATATCTATATGCAGTAACCGGAAGGATTTGTGGTTCCAGGCAAGGAACACATGGTGTGCAAGCTCACTAGGAGTTTGTATGGACTAAAGAAAGCACCAAGGTAGTGGTACAAGAAGTTTGACTCCTTCATGACCAAGAGTGGATTTTGCAAAGCTGAAAAGGACCCGTGTTGTTACTTCAAGAAATACACTGATTCATATGTCTTTCTACTCTTGTATGTGGATGATATGTTTATTGCAGGATCTAGTATGAGGGAGATTAATAATCTGAAGATAAGGTTGTCGGCTGCGTTTGAGATGAAAGATTTGGGTCCAGCGAAGCAGATTTTGGGGATGAGGAGTTCTCGGATAGATCTGCTAGCACTTTAAATCTATCTCAGGAGTTGTACATTGAGAAGGTGTTGAGCAGATTCAGGGTTAATGATGCTAAACCCAGGATTACTCTATTGGCAAATCACTTTAAATTGTCAAAGGAGCAGTCACCCAAGACAGCCAAGGAGCATGAGCGTATGACACTTGTTCCATATGCTTCAGTAGTTGAGAGTTTGACGTATGCTATGGTCTGCACTAGACCTGATATAGCACATGCAGTGGGAGTTGTTAGCAGGTACATGGCGAACCCGGGGAAAGAGTATTGGGAGGCTGTGAAGTGGCTTCTGAGATATATGAGAGGTACACCCAGTACTTCACTTTGTTTTGGCAAAGGCAAGGTGACTCTACAGGGTTTTGTGGATGCTGATCTTGGTTGGGATGTGGACTCGAGCAAGAGTACATCCAGGTACATTTACACCATAGGTGGAACAGTAATGAGTTGGATGTCTAGGCTTCAGAAGTGTGTTTCTCTTTCATCTACTGAAGCTGAGTATGTGGCTGAAGCTGGGAAAGAGATGATATGGCTTGCATATTATCTGGAGGAATTGGGCAAGAAGCAGAGCGAGAAGATTCTTTACTCAGATAGCCAGAGTGCCATATAGTTGGTGAAAAATCCAGTCTACCATTCGAAGATAAAGCACATCCGAAGGCGGTACCATTTCACTCGCAGGGCAGTGGAGGATGGTGATATGTGTTTGGAGAAGATAGAGGGTGCAAAGAACCCGGCATACATGTTGACAAAATGTGTTGATGTTGGGAAACTGAGGTTTTGCAAAACCTTGATTGGTCTTCTGTAGTTGTTGCTACAGATGTTGCGGTGCGGTAAAGATGTTGATGATGAAGAGATTTTTTTTGAGAATGTATTTTTTGGATGGCTGAATCAGTCTCCAAGTGGGAGAATTGTTAGGTTGTGGAGCCTGATTAATATTTGATGTACTGTGGAAGTTTACTCACGGGGTGTTACCACAAAATATTGGTTTCTCTCTTTCTCTCTCTAGATCTTTCATCTGTCTCTCTAGAAAGTTCTTGTGTTCTTCATTCATCAAGTGTGTGTGTGTCGATTCGATCCTAACATCATCAACTGTTGGTATGGGCAATTGTCCTGAATCGTGACAAAACCTCCACGTTACATCTTTTTTTTGGACCAACAACACCGGTGAGGAGAAAGGGCTTGTACTGGCTTGAATCACCCCTTCTCTGAGCATTTCAGCGACCACTTCTTTCATTACTTGCTTCTGGAAATAGGGGTATCTATACGGCTTAACATTCACCGGATCGGCTCCTGGCACCAAATGTATCGCGTGATCAAGGACTCGTGATGGGGGCAGGCCTTGGGGCTTCTGAAAGACATCAGCAAAAGATTCCAAATAGCTTGGAAGTTCGGATCGACCTGCTCATCATAAGTAGACACAGTTGAAACTATTTGCAAACAGTAGTATGCTGAGATTGCATCAGTTGCTTTATCTCATCGGAGACTATGCGATTGGATAGGCTAAGTACCGGTTGGTTCTAATCCTTTCCAAATATTAGTAGTTTCCTGGTAACTAAATTCAAATGTGCGTTCTCCATAATCTGTGATCACCCTTCCTAACGTAGAAAGCCAAGATACCTTGAGGACCACATCAGCCCCACGTAAAGATAATGCATAAAAGTCAAGTGTGAGCCTACATTCTTGAATTATGAGGGGAACTTGTCGCACTATCCTTTCGCACCTGAGTCGTTGGCCACTTCCCACTACTACAACGAAACTAGAAATGGAAACAATTGACAGCTGTAGGAAACTTACCATCCTTGCTTGGATGAAATTATGGTAACTACCCCTCATCCACCAAGACCTGAATCAAGGATCCATTGACATTACCAAGGAATCCGAGTGTGGAAGAAGAATTCCCACTCGCCAAAGCATGATAAGAAATGGCAGAATGTTCTTGTACCTCCAAACACTGTAATTGTTTTGCCAATATATCATTAGTGAGGAACGACTCCGGTAATATTGGTTTACTATCGGCCTCATCAGTGAGGAGTAACAATTGGGGTGGTGATTTGTATTTATGTCCGACTGTACATTTTTCCTCACAATAGTAGCAGAGTCCACGTTCACGACAACTTTTAATTTCAGCATGTGATAGGCGTTTCAATGGGAGGCGCACATCAACACGTTTGTCACCATCGTATAAAAGTTCTGTAGGATGAGGAGACATTCGGGTTAGGTAGTAATGGTGCACCCTTATTATCCAAAGTCGTTCGGATGGGTCCTTTCTCAGCTTGGATCCGTCGCTCTTGTATATGAGCCTGCTTAAGGGCCTCATCAAAAGTCTTTGGCTCATGACTCAATACCGAGTTTTTGATGTCCTCTCTTAATCCAGAGATAGAGAGGCGAAGCATAAGCCTATTAGAAATATCGTCAGTCTCAGTTTGGCGATGGCTTCAAATCGTCTTTGCAGATCTTAGATGGTGGTAATTTTTTGGAGTTTTGAATATTTTCCCTCTGCCGACTCCAAACCCTTATGCTTGAACCAATTCGCACTTTCTCAGCAAAATGTGGCCAGTCAACTAGTTGTTTGTTCCTAAACAACCATCTGCACCATTCCAATGCTTTGCCATCGAGATAAAACGATGCCATAAAACCTTTGATTTTCTTCAATTCTATAAAAGTCAAAGTATCGCTCCCCTTGGAATATCCAACCTTCAGAGTTGTCACCACGAAATCGACCCAATTCCACTAAAGCAGGTTTGTGCCTGGGTATAGTGCCTGCCGGCAGGTGTTCCTGTCGAGCTATCTCTATGGTCGGTTCATGACGGCGTGTCCCCATCGGAATTTTGGTGGAAACCACCTCCATCAGTATATTTCGAATATCAGTGAGTTCCATAGAGAAGGAATCCTTCACTTTCTTAATCGAATCATCCACGTGCACCTTGAGTATTTTGTGGTCCTCAATGAGTGACCTCTGGATGAAAGCACCAATGTAACAAATCACTAACGATTTGCAAATAGAGATAGCTTGTATTATAACGACAACTGAGATACAAGACCAAGAAGGAAAAGAAAAAAAACCAATGGAACATTACAAGGAAAGAAGAAATTAAGGAGATGAGAAAACACAGCACATGGATATGAGATAACAAGACTCAACTATTATTTTTTCTAATTAATTCATATCTTCTTTTGCTATTTATGAAATCTGGTACTTCAAGAACCACACGTTCTTTCCCTTTGCGCAGGTTCTCATCGCTTAGTTCCCACTACGAACTCAATTAGCGTTGTTGAAGGGGTTCTCACGCTCTTACTTCTTTTCAAAACCCCACTCTTCTGCTTAGTGTGTTTCTCCATGGTGGCTGCTGATGTGTCCTTCAAGTCAGCTTGTGGGGTCACAACATATGTCATATGAATATGATAAATTTCAAAGTATGGAAATGAACTTCTAATGAAAGGAATAATTCTGAAGCATGTATATATGATTACTGTTAATTCCTTGAAGAGAATATGACTTGTGGGAAGAATCATGAAAAGTGGACCATTTTTGAAAAGGAATATGTCAAGAGATGATGAAAAACTATAAATAAGGGCAAACTCATATGCATGATTTTAATAAATACTAAAACTCACCCTTATGGGAGGTTGGAGAGAAATAAAAAGAAATTTAATTTTGGTATAAATTGTCACTGGTCAAGTACTTTTAATACATCACAAACATTGTGGTACATTTTATTATGAACTATCAAAATGACAAAAGAAGGAATAATTCTTGATCACCAAAAAAATGTGTCATTGATTATGTATCTTTGTAGATCAAAAATATTTTGCCAGATATTAAATTAAAGGGAGGAGATACTAATGACAAAAGTAAATCAATAAACGCGTTTTGCTTGTAATGATTTTGACCATGACAATAATGATATAAATTTCTTCTTGAAAGAGATGTTCACACAAAAATAATGTTATGAAATATGTTGTAGTATCAAATGTCAATTGTGAGCATTGGTAAGCTACTGTGTTACTACTCAAAGAAATAAAATTACTCATGATATTGAAATTGTAGTAAGTCTCAAAAGAAACATTTAATGTTTCAAAGAAATAGTAAAAAAATAATAAATTATTTCGAGACTATAAATTATGGAATGATTTAAGATCTTCATATTAATATAATCAAAGTAGATATAAATGTTTACACGAAAGATTACCCATGTTTTTATGATGTTTGTGGTAGTTATATATGAGCATGATGATAAAATCACATGCAAAATAAATATAAGTTTATTGAAATAAATATTAGTTTGCATGACCGGTTGATGATCATTCTGGTTGAAATATGATACACATATAAATGAGATTTCATGTGATTATATATATGGAAGAAATAATAAATTCTTCAAGAATTTTCTTGTGTTGTTTGTTCTTATGATAAAATCATCATTGCTCCAACAAAGCTTTGAGATTGTATCTCTTGAAATTTTGAAATGTATAAAAAGGTAATATGATACCATTCACCTTCCATGTGGACCATTTACTATTATAGATATGCATCTATGTAATGGTCACATGCGCTTTTTCATCAACTACGAAATTGATTTTTGCTAAAGTTGTTTGCTCAAATTTAAATCAAGAGAACATTTAAAATTATAAAATTATATTGATAATTTTAGTTAATATCCAAGTGATTTAAGAATATATTATATGCCTCAAATTATAGCTAAATCATTAGTTATGAGGAAAAACTCCCAAAAAAAGTTCGATATGAGATGTGTTATTTTATGTATAGCAACACTTGTACTTATCAAGTCAACAAGGTTCCCTTATCACAATTGGTTCAAGGTCAGGAACCAAATAATAATTATCTAAAATTAAGTGTGCTATATATTATTTCACTGCTCCACCATTTCGCAATGCACAAAGATGAGTCCCAAATAAGGTTGGTTGAATGTTATATTCTCTAACATAAGGGGCGAGATAAGCAACTAGAAAATTAGTTACACATAATGAATTATCATTGGTCTGATCCTTGTTGAAGAGATCATTTAAGTCAATTGTCAGACGCATTTGCTGACCGTATGTTATAATCCTGTTATAAATGCTCCAATGAGAAGGTCCTTAAAGGACATAATTTTTTGCTGACTGAAGCGTGATAAATTAATCGATTCAAAAGATAAAACTTCTTGGGAAAAAAGGAGCAAATGATCAAGATGGTCATAATCATGAGACAAATGTTGTAGAAAGAGCACCATGATTCAACACTTCATAAAACCTTTGCAAAGGTTCGGGTACCTAAAAATGATGAAAAATAAAGTGAGTTTGATAAATTATGTCACATTAGAACTGATATAAAATAACAGTTGAGGATAACTTGAATTTAATGTAGAGATAAAAATTATAAATGTGATGAGGATCTTGATATAAAATCTGTCGAGAGTTGACATATAAATGATTGGCCAAAAAAATACAATTTAATTATATTTTTTTTCACTTAAGTGAAGTTTTGGACTTATTTTGTCCATATAGCAAGATATAATGTCAATGGGATACAAATGAATTATGTGCACATGTAAAATCTTAAAATATAATGTACGACTTGTGCATTGAAAAATAAAAAAATTTCACAAAAGTCCTGACATTGTTGTATGGAGATAAATACTCCTAAGGTGGATGCAATGAGGTTTCTATCAGTCTGACAATATATGAAAAACTTGAATATGCATGATGAATAATTATCATGTATAGATAAAAATAAACAATATACTAAAAGTTCCCAAAGGTATTAAAATATTTTGAATGCGATCCTATTGAATAGTACCCCCATGTCATTCCCGAGCTACCCTCGAGACGCGAACACGGGACCTAGGACCACAAGTGATCTCAAGCTTACCATGCTGACATCATCATGAGTTACTAAATATAATAAACTGTTGTGGAAGCTAATCATAATTAAAATGAAAAGATGGGGAATACCCATATACTATAACTGAGATATATGAAAACTGATGAGTTAAATACAAAGAAGATATTCACTCAATATAAAGCTGAAACTAACTATATCTAAAATATCCTCTAACTGACTAGACATGTTGGGATAGGCCAATCTAGCAAAATTAAAACTAAAGAACTAAAAATACTAAAAGAATTTCATGACTATTTTCCTTGGAGAATGAGGACTCACCACTGATTCTGCTGAACTGGTGATCGAGAATCGATCTAAGCGTGATCTGGATGTTGAGAACATAAACCTACATCACGATAAGATGTAGCTAACATATGCATCAGTACTTCAAAGGTACTGAGAATGTAGGATAGAGTAAAGCATAAATAATATATAACTGAACAAGCACAAAGGCAAGTATAATATTCTGAACATGATATACTGAATGTTGAGATAAATGGATGTAATGACCAAATTTATAATATGTTGAGACTGAATAATGACTGAACTATAAATATGGTCAGTACAATAGAGTCTAACTGAACTGTGGGAGCTACGGATAATCGATAATAAAATCACATGATCTAATTGTGGAGTCCAATTTATACAAGTCACTGAAATGACCCAATATACCCTATCAGGGGTATACAGGCATGCTGGCGTGATCACTAAACTAATGCCCATATAGGGGACTTAAAACCTACTATTCTAGTAGTTCTAGGACTATTTAGGTATGCTGGACCCTAGTCCATATTAGTATTATGGGACTCCCATGAATTAAGTGATTAACACATTACATCTAGGTTTCTGTAATACTGGATAGCTCAAAACTGAACATTCAAACTAAGTATGCAACAATTCATCTGATAATGATGCATTAATAACTGAGGCATGTATAACTGAATAACTGATATATATCTGACGTAGCATGTGTAATTCTAAATTTAAAGAAATACATAGCTATGGTCCTGAAATTCATGCAATAAACTTACTAGTAACATGATAATCTAATTTGAAACTTATAACGAACGAATTCATGATGAATTATAGAAACCTAGGTCTATTCGCAATAAGGGAATCAAGAAGTTGACTGAATTCTAGGGACCTAATAGGCGAAAGGAACCCACTAGTGAAATCCCACATAGTTGGTACCAAATTCAACGGAGAAATCTTTTGATTTCGGGGCTGGAATTGATGGAAACTTGTTGCATTCTTGAACAACGGTTCTTGACCTTTTTCTCCTTTCTTGCTTCTAATTTTCTACGTTTTGATTAATTATTTAACTTAGGTAAGTTCCAGTTACGTTTCTAGGCTTAAAATGACCAAAACCTCATCATTTATGGTCTAAAAGACGTAGCTTATGGGACAAAGGAACAAGGAAAGACCAAAAGACCCCTGACTCAAAATATATCGGATCACTAACAGAGTCGATGGACCGACTTTTACTCAATTGACTGACCATAAGTCTACTGATGGCCTGTACTAGTCGACCGTCATTCACGACTAAGGACTAAAAAATCAGCTGGCCCACCACCAGACTCGATTGACGGACCGTAAGTTTACTGACGGTCCATTTTGGTCGATCTTCGTTCGCGACTGAGACTGAAAGTTGAATGACCATCGATGGAGTCGAATGACCAACCATAAGTCAACTGACGGTCCATAGTTGGCTCCATCGCCGGACCTCTAACTTCTAAAAATCACGATTAATTTTTGGTTTTTTGGATATGGGTTGTGACAATATCTCCACTTGGAACCATGCGTCCTCAAATGAAGATGAAAATAGTTGAGTATGAAGGGAAGGAGTTGTAATCCCTACTAAGTGCTTAAACTGAAATTCTGACTGAATTGAGTTTCAAAAACATGTAAATATACTGAAAATGCAAGAACAAGAAAAAGGAACAATGATACTATGAGTGAATTTGCGTATGAATGACCGAAAAACTAAATAGGAACTATTACCTCAAGTTAGAGTTGAATCAAAAATTAAGAGGTGAGGATACTTGGCTTTCATGTCTACTTCTCCTTCCCAAGTAGCTCCTCTACGAACTTACTCCTCCACAAAACAATAACTGAAGCGACTTTTTTTTTCTCAACATTCTAAACCGACGGTCAAGAATCTCAACTGGTACATCCTCATAAGAAAGACTCTCTCTCACAGCCACACTCACCAATGGCACTATGGAGGTTGGGTCACCCACACAATTCTTCAAGAGCGAGATGTGGAAGATTGGATGCATTGTTGCTAGTTCTGTTGGTAACTTTAACTCATATACCACCTTGCCAACCCGTTTCAAGATCTTGTGAGGGACTGCATGTATAGGACTGAGTCTCCCTTTCTTACCAAATCCTATCACCCCACTCATAGGGGGCACTTTCAAGAAAACTCAATCATCAACTTGGAACTCTAGTTCCCTTCTCCTAACATCTACATAAGACTTTTGACAACTCTAGGTTGTCTTAAGTCTATATCTAATGAGTTCCACTTTCTCCATAACACAATGGACTGAATTTGGTCCTACAAAAAAGAGATCTACATCTATGCCCATACAAAGCCTTCTAAAGGGCCATTTGAATCCTGAAACGGTAGCTATTATTGTAGGCGAACTCAATAAGAGGAAGGTGATCATCCAAACTACCATTAAAATCTATCACACAAGCTCTCAACATATCCTCTAGGGTCTGAATTGTACGCTCTGCCTATCCATAAGTCAATTCCCTAAATGGCCACCCAAGTTAAGAGAATTGTCTTGAAGTATCATTTATGTTTCATTTAGGACAAAAATATCACTCAACTATCACTATTTTCCTCCAAATATACTTGACACTTCAAAATCATCACTCTCTCCTAGTTGGCATGACATGTCATTAAAGTCTCTTTTAATAATAGACTAATATAATTCATTGAACCCATTTAACTAAAATAATGATCATATTATTTTTAAATTTTTTATTAGTTTATTAACAATAAATTTTCATACTTAAAATATTTTATCATAATTAAATTTTTTATTTCTTTATGTTTTGAAGAATACATTTTAAAAATGTACTATAGGTTTATCAATTTTGAATACTTATACACATACATTCAAAAAAATATTGATATACAAATCACGTATGAACAATAATTTACATCAATTAATCAAAAGTTGCATAATAAATCAATAATATTAAAGGTCAATTAACTATTACAATAATATAAGTTGTGTATTTTGCAATTCATGCTTCCGATATTATTATTTTAGAAAGAAAAAAAAGTGAATAATCTTTATTTTTTATCCATTAGAAGTACTTAATACATCAAAACTCTCCTTAAATTCTAGTTCATATGCGCAGTCCTTAAATAATCATTTTAAAGAATAATAGACCTATTCAATTCATCAAACTAATGTCTCTAAAAAATAAACATTTAAATTACACGAGAATATATGATTATTATAAGAAAAATAATTTAAAAATTCTCGTAAATTTATATATTGTCACCAAACAAAATTCAATGAAAAAAATATTTGTGTGCATTTATTACCTGATAACAGTGGCGAGTTAACATATTTCGAGGCCTAAAGTGAAATTTTAATCAAAGACCTAAATTTTTTTTAAAATGTTTTGTATTTATTTATTTAAAAAAAATATTTAGATGCAAATTGTTACTAAATATTTTTTTATAAATGATTTTTCAAATATTTTTTTAGAATATTATTTTTTAAGCAAAATTTTATCAATTCAACATCGAAAATCTCATTCAATTGAGAAAATTATTATATGAATCGAAATAATATTTCTAAATGATAGGTTAATAAATTTTAAATAAAGATAAGAGTTGGAATTATAGAATCTGATTCAAATGGTTGATAACTAGATAAATCCTACTTTAATATAAAAATTAAGAATAAATAAAAGAATATTTGTAATTTACTTTATTTCTTTTTCATGAAAAAATTAAACATGATTTTTTTATTTTATAGAAATTTGAGGCCCCAAAAGGCAGTGGCCAGAAAAATTATAGGCAAGGGCCAGGACTCCCTTAAAATTTTAAAATTCCTAACGAAATTATTTGAAAATTTTAAGCAATTCGTTTTATAAAAGTATTTAGATATATTTGTATGGTTGACAATAAATTGGTAAGAAAGAGAAAATTATTAGTTATCTTTTTTTTAATTTTATTTTTATTTTTATTTTTATTCTTTTATTTTATATTATATTATATTATAACTTTTCATACAATTACATATTAAAAAATAAACTAATAATTAATTGAAGTTCCTAACTTAATTCAATAACATACATATTATATGAGATTAATATACTAATAAGTAAAGATCAAAATTTTATTTTCTATAAATATTATTCACTTACTATTTTCATTTAAAAAAATATATTGTAAGTATATATGGATTCCAAATCACCCAAATAATTATTTTTTAATAATTAATCGACATTTAATATTATTGATTCATTATAGAATTTATGATTAATTAAAGTAAATTAGCGTTCATGACTAATTCGTATATCAATTTTATTGAATGTATGTGTTTATAAGTATTCAAAATTTACGAGATTATAGTACGTTTTAAAAACGTATTATGCATAACATAAAAAAATTAAAAAGTTTATTATGATAAAAGATTTGAAGTATGAAAATTTATTCTTAATAAATTAATTAAAAAAAGTAAAAATAATATGATCATCACTTTATTTAAATGAGTTTAATGAATTAAATTAGTCTATTATTAAAAAAAGAGAACCTTAGGCCCGCCTACGTGGCGCCACCGAAAACAAAAATTTCTTTTTAATTTCTTTATTTATAAAACTATCCTTCCCCTTTAATGAAAAGTTGTGAAATTTATGAAAAGTTGCTACTTTTATATGAAGAAGTGTGACTTATATGAAAAGTTGCGACTTTAATGAAGAGTTGCGACTTTTATTAAAAATTGTGACATTTATGAAATGTTGCGACTTTAATAAAGAGTTGCGACTTCTATGAATAGTTGTGACTGATATGAAAAGTTGTGACTTTTATGAAAGGTTATGACTTTTTCCAAAGGATTGCAACTTTTCCAAATAGTCGAAACCTTTCGTATAAGACATAATAAATATTTGTTCACTACCCTTGTTGTCTATCAATAGAGGGATTTCCTCTGATTCATAGCAACGGAAATTTTGAACCTCTTTTTTTTCTTCTTTTTCAAAGTTAAATATTTGTGTATTTTGCTCCTGTAGAGTGTCTTACTGACACCATTATGTTACAAATCCTGGCAAGTATGTTTACTATCATTAATTTATGTTTATGTTATTTTGAATAAACAAAAGATAATATGCAATAATTTTTATTTTATATATCATGTCAACTAGGAGAGAGTGTTGTTTTTGAAGTGTCAAGTATATTAGGAGGACTATAGTGATAGTTGGATGATATTTTGGTTCTAAATGAAACATAAATGATATTTCAAGGAAATTCCCTTAACTTGGGTGACCATTTAGGGAATTGACTCCCTATCCATCTGTTTACGGATGAAATGTTGTTCTAAGATTAACTTGAGTACCATGACCTTTCTAAAACTACTTCCAGAAATGAGAGCAAACTGAGGACCTTTATCTGAGATTATAGACAATGGAACCCCATGCAACCTGACTATCTCATTAATGTAAAGCTTGGCGTACTCCTCCGTCAAATCTGTAGTCTTGACCACCAAAAAGCGAGATCACTTAGTAACTCTATCAACAATCACCCAATGGAGACATGATGTCTGCGAGTACAAGGTAAACATGTGATGAAGTCCATGTTGATCACTTCCGTCTTCCTAGTAGGAATATCAATCTCTTGTTTCTTACCTTCTGGTTTCTGATGTTCTACCTTCACTTTCTTGCAATTGGGGCAATTGGCCACAAAATCTACTATATCTATTTTCATTCCATTCACCAATAGACTTCCTATGGATCGTGGTACATCTTAGTGGCACCTGGATGAATAGAATATCTAGAATTATGGGCTTCTGCAAGAATGTGTTATCTCAATTCACCCACATTAGGAGCACACAATCTACACTGATAGTGAAGTACGCCATCTCCCCTTGGGAGAAAACCTCCACTCTTTGATTATGGAATGCACCTTTAAATTCAAGCAAGATTAAATCACTGTCTTTCTTTTCCTAAACCTCTACTACAAAAGAAGATTTTGCCCCATTCTGAACTATTACACCACTGTCCGATATGCTCATAAGGCGAACTCCAAAGAGAGCAAGCCTGTGAAAGTCATTTACTAGTTCTTTTTCTTTCTTTCTCAACATGGGCTACACTACCTAACGATAATATGCTAAGAGCATCGGCTACTATAATCGCCTTACTAGTAGGGTAATGAATACTCATATCATAACCCTTAAGGAACTCAAGCCATCTCCTCTTGCGAAGATTCAACTCTTTTAAGGTGAACACATATTGACGACTCTTATGGTTAGTGAACACATATACGTGAATAATATACAAGTAGTATATCCAGATCTTGAGTGCAAACACCACTGCTACAAGCTCGAGCTCATGAGAGGGATAGTTCTTCTTATGCACCTTAAGCTGTCTAGAAGCATAATCTATAACGTCAATTCGCTGCATCAACACACAACCTAGGCCAATTATGGATGCATCGCGATAGATCACATCGCCATCTCAACCCTCTAGTAGAGTCAAGAAAGGAGGTATAGTCAATCTAGTTTTCAATTCTACAAAGATTTTCTTTTAATCATCCGACCATCGTAACTTGACCCTTTTCTAAGTCAACCTAGTTAATGGTAAGGATATGGATGATAATCCTTCCACGAACCTTCTATAAGAAACCGCTAGACCCAAGAAACATATGAATTTGTAGCAGAGGTAGGTCTGGGCATTGTTTCACTGCTTCTATGTTCTGTGAATCCCTTCGGATCCCCTCGCTAGATACAATGTGCCCAAGTAAATCAATAGATTGCAGCCAGAACTCACATTTGCTAAAATTAGCGAATAACTAATGATATTTGAGAATCTACAAAACATTTCTCAAATGAATCACATGTCATTCTTCATTTATAGAGTAAATGAGGATATCGTCAATACGGACGATAATGAATAAGTCCAAGTACTGCTTGAACACTCTGTTCATCAAATCCATGAAAGTTGTAGAAGCATTGGTTAGTCCAAACGACATAACTACGAATTCATAGTTTTCATACAGAGTTTTTAAGGCTATTCTTGGAATGTCACTATCTCTGACTCTTAGCTAATGATAACCGGATCTGAGGTTTACCTTTGATAAATGGATAGCACCCTGAAGTTGGTCCAACTAGTCATCAATCCTGGGGGTGGGATACTAATTCTTTATTGTGACCTTTTTCAGCTGTCTATAGTCAATGCACATTCTTAGAGAGCCATATTTTTTCTTTACGAACAACACAGGTTCACCCCATGGAGAAATACTAGGTCTGAGGAAGCACTTATATAGAAGGTCTTTCAACTATTTTTTCAATTTCATAAGCTCAATTGGAGCCATTCTTTATGGAGGAATAAAAATACGCTGGGTATCTTGAAGGAGATCAATTCCAAAGTCAATTTTCCTTTTTGGAGGAACTTCGGGAAGATCTTTTGGAAAGACTTATGAAACTTCATTGACTACAGGAATTGTCTGAAGAGTTGGGGTTTCAGAGCTAGAATCCTTAACGTGAACTAGATGATAGATATAACTCTTACAGATCATCTTTGTGGCATTAAGGGAAGAAATGAATCAACATGTTGGCGTTAAGCTACTACCCTTCCATTATAAGATTGGATCCTTTGGAAATTGAAAACTTCATATGCTAAGGCCAAGACATATTCTATTCGAGGATTGAAAATACTAAAGGTGTACCAGATTTGCTTTAGATGCTGCAACAAGAAGAAATGGAAGGAGATACTGAATATGGAAAACCCTTTAACCTGGAAAATATTTTTTTCATACCAAATGTTTTTCCATATTAGAAATATACTACCATTTGTGCTTGTTGCAGCATCTAAAGTGAATCCATTACACCTTAAGTATTTCCAGTTCTCTGGTAGGATGAGTAAGTTAGCCATAGCATATGTTGTACAAATCGGAGTTGTTTTTTGTCCAATATTTTTATTGTAATTTCTGAAAAAGGTGAATCAATGGAATGCATTAGGGATGCAGATCTATTCTTCTACATGTAGCTTCTATGAGATACTTAATATAGATGCAGAGATAGTTGGTTAAGATGTGTTAGGCTTAACATTTGTTTTCAAAGTTGAGCCATTGTGTTCAAGGATAGAAAAAGGGACCTGTCCAATGGAAATATATTTTTTTGGACAGTAAGAACAGGCAGTATTACGTTTATCTGCTTATCCAACATCGTTATGTTTTATCAATAGAAGAGCAGGTGGCATATCTTTCTATAGGAATTTTTCAGATGTAATAGCTAGGTCAAGTCTCGGAGTCTCCTATTTTATATATACATCAAGATGAAACAAGAGGATAAATACTTGGATCCTAATCTACTTGAAATTCATCTTAAAAAAAAACAAGAAGAAGTCATGATCAAACTAGAACCGAGGTCCAGTAAAAGATCAACCTGACAACAATAGAGATAATGACTCTATAGATTTTCATGATATCGAGTGGACTTAATGGACACGATTAAGTAACATTACTGTTGCACCATTATTTTTAATGTCCTGATCGTCGACTCAAATGTTCTTCCACTCTTTTGGACCAATCCTTACTAGTACCCTCTGAAATTGAGCGACGCAAACCAAAAACTAAAATTTATAGGAAATTCATAAATTGACTTCATCAATCCAAAACTGAAAATATAAACTCCCATTCCTTCCTTTCGGTAATGACTTCCTTCCAAAAAGACCCAAGCCAAATGAATGAACAAATGTATTAAAGATGAGCCAATACACAAAAATACAAAACAATGAGGCGAGCAATAGACAAGAGAAGATGCTATTTAGCTCTTAAGTAAAAATTTTTGCCTCCTACATTATGCATGTAAGACTTGCTCCTTTCTACTCCAAAGCTAACACCTTATATTAATCACCTATAAACTACCCGTCGTGGACCATTCAACAATTCCTAGCACCATATCAACATCGAAGGCAGGGAAAATTAGTAATAAATGAATTAGTATAGAACATAAGGCCAAAGTGCAATACCAATAACTCTCGAACATAAAAAATAAGCTTAAATGTAACCTCTCAAAATTGAAATACTAAATCAAGGGACGATTAATCTTTAGATGTAATCATAGAAAGTCCAACTCCAATCATAACCTTATAAAACATAAGTTACATTAAATTGTAAGCTCCAAGTAAGAGAAACTGCAGCTAAGAATCCACGAACCACCGACCGAGTGCATAACTAAGTAAACCACCCTAATTAAATGGAAATTGAACTTGTAGGTAGAGTAAAAACATATCAAACCCATCAACAGTGATGTAACAAAACAATAAAACCGTAAGGAAACCACAATGGTTCAAACAAAACCTCACATCCTAAAAAAGTGAACGTTGTTGATCCATTAATTACTTTTACTCAATCAGAAGATTAGTGTTCTAATGAAGTTCCCAATATCAAGCAAAATGAAAATTTAGAAGCCCTTAATGAATGCCATCACATAAATCAAAGTAAAAACTAAGTGTAGCACATATAATAATGAAGGCTCGAATTTGGATCGCATTGGTGCCTAGCACGTCATTATAATCTAATTCAGCACCAAAGGTTAGTAATCAAACCCCTTAGTGCTTTGAGCTGATGTGTTAAGTGTTGGGAATGTGGAAATGTTACGGGTCTTCGTTAAAATTGATGTTGAAAAGGTTTGAATCGCATTATACAGGGTTGCGGGGTAAAATTTGAAAGAATGGAGTGAAAATAGGCACGTTGGGCTATTTGGCGAGCTGAGTGCAGCTAGCCGAACTGCTCGGCGGTTTGCCTTAATGTCACCGTTTCACCTTTAACTGAATGCTTTATGCATTGGCTGATTCATAACTTTTGGTGGTCAGATTGAGTTACAAATTTCACTTGGTGACTCGCCAAAATATTCCTTGCACCCTATATAATTTGTACATCTTTTTAAATAAGACCCTAAAAGAATCAACACGTTACAAATTATATTGGCAAAGTGACTCTACAGCCAGAACCTCTCTTGCTCCCTTTCTATATTACTGCCTAACTTGTCATCAAAGTTTTTGCAAGAAATGACTATACCAAAAGTCGCAGGGAGAAATGATCCACCTAGACACATAAGAGCACAATAGTTTAAAGACGAGAAAAAGATAGCGGAGCTAGCCATAGATTGGAAATACACTAAGGAGGCCAGGACCAAGAAAAGAATTCCAATTGACCCGATCGTGCCTTCATTGGATCGAGGCTTTATTAATGTAATACGAACTTTTGTAGCCGCCAATGAGGTGGATCAAATGATAGCAGCCGACATCGCTGCGGAGGTGAGGGAGGCTGAAAACAGAGGTGTAACTCAGAGAAGTAGTAATTCAGGAGCAGTTGTCTTATTTCGGGAAGACACTTCTGGCATTCATTCCCGGACGGATGAAGAAACTGCATAAACGGGATCTCTTTTTCACTCGTCCCTTTTGATTTATCTTTCTTAAAATTTTCCATATTTTCATTTGAGGACAAATACTTTTTAGTTGTGGTTTGTTGAGGCTCACTATTGTTTTGCATAGCATAAATGCTTTTTGAAATTGTGTTTTGAGATTTATTTGGTTGTCTATTTTAAAAGATGTATCTACTTTTTGTTGATTGTTTGAGCTTATGGTTCTCTTTTGCGTCCTAATTTCATAATAATTCTGACCCTTTTGAAAAAATTTTACTTTTGAAAATTGTGCCACCTCTTGTGTTGAAAGTGGTTGTTCTTGTACAAATTTAAGTCTCGGTTTCGATCAATACGATTTACTTGAAAAGTGCTCTGAATCGAACAAACATGAATGTGAGGCTACAAAAAGAACGATGAAATTACATAGAAAATATGTGAATAGCTAACTTAGTCCAACATCCTAAGTTGGGGTATGGTAAGAACGGAAAGGAGAAGTCAAGAAGAGCGAGAAAAGTCTTGTAAACTCATGGTATTGCAGAAAAATGGAAGCCATTTATTAAAAAAGTAGGTTAAAGAGAAAAAGAAAAGAAAAAGAACGTCGTGGAGTAAAAGCACGAAATGAAAAGAAATTGGGTTTCTAAGAAGTCCATGAAAGAAAATAGAAAGTTGACTTTGAGGCACTTGACTAATGTTGATAAAGGAAAAATGAGATGTTTTGAGAAAGTCACATCTCATTAAGGAAAACCGCCACCGAGTCTAAATAATTATACCTTTCCACTCAATCCAATTACAAGCCTTAGAAATACCTTTTGATGTTGAGTGAACCGAACCGAACCGAAAGTCAATTGGAAAATAAGGGCAACCTATGCGTGAAAACATGCATTGTGTTCCTCTTTGTGAGTTTGAGCATTGCATTTGATTCTTGATCCTGCGTTGATAAATCTATGTGTATTGAAATGAAATCATTCTTTGTATGAGGGTATGTAGATACTTTTGTTGAGCTTGAATTTCCATTAGTAGCTAGTATTGTGAGCTCGAGAATCTTTGGTAATGGTATGTACAACTTGAATCTGTGAACATACAATTCACCTATGCATGAGTAATTTGAGTCTTGTTGTGCATATTCATGATTGAGTCTTCTGTAGCACTATTTGAAAAAAATCCTACTTGAGCGGCTGAAATTAAGTTTTACTTGAGGTCAAACAAAAATTTAAGTTGGGGTTATTGACGAGTTCCTAAATTGGACTCATTTAGGGTCTTATTTTAATGCAAATATTGTCCTCGATTGGTTATTTTATATTGATACCTGATAAAAACTCCTAAGTTTCAGGTATTTGAGGATTTGGTAGGAGCATGGCCACTTAGGCACAAAAAGGTGAAAAAAGAGTTGAAGATGAAACAGTGTGCATCGGCAAGCACACTTGGCGATCCTCCGCGTATAGCGAAGTTCCTCATTCATTACAACAAGTGAGCCCTGAAGGAAAAGGATCAAAAAGAGACAAAAAGGAGCAGTCGGCTCTTCGCCCATTAGTTCAACAAAGAAAAACATATCCTCCCATCGATCCAGAACACATAGACACAGAAGGCAACGTGCATGCAGCGATGAACTAAACAAAGGGCCATCCCAACTGACCTTTCCCATCAGACTCCATGTTGATCTTTTGGAACGCATTATAGTTTTTTCAAAGAACAAAAGGAGTTCCTAGAGTGTGTATTCCCTAGTCTTCTAGAGTTTTTGCATTTTTACATTTTTGAACATTCTTGGAGTTGATTTGGATCTTTGATTTGAGGTTTTTGGACTTAAGTTTTAATCTTGATATTGGGTGTTTCTGATTGTTAACAATTCAAATAAATAATCCTTTTGGTAACGATTTCTTACTTTTCACTACGTTAGGGTAAAACCTCTTACCTTAGGGGTGTGATCATGTTTTTAAATGCATTTATTAGCTTATGACTATTGTTATTTGCTGAATTTTATGTTGTTTTGAAATGGTTTCAATTGTTTGTTCGTGATTAAATTGATGAAGTGAAGTTACAAATTCAATTCTAGGTTATTTCTCTAGCGAGGTTGAGAAAGATGTATATCGTAGAATGAATGATTGATATTTGTATTAGTTCCCATCTTTACAACCAAACTATAGAAAATGGGTTAATTGGTATTGCGATGCTTGTTGAAGTTTGAGATAACGCCCTCGAAACATGATTGTTGATCAAGTGATGACTTTTGCATTCAAAACCTATCCTAGCTACTGATATTTAACAATTTGTAGAAATTTGTTATCACTCATTAAGTGAAATTACTATTTGATAAATCATATTCCTAAGGTACTCACTCTAATCATTCAAGTCTCGTGTTAATTATTGTTGGTAGAACTTGGTTACCAAATCCCCTCTTTTGATATTCATAAATTAAACTTTGATATTTATTTTATATTACACAATCTACATATACAAAAGATTAAAACGTTAAGAAACAACCATGACGTCGGAGATTTGTAAAAGATGAGCTAGTGTACCTTGGTCTGTTTCAAGGGGTTTTAAGAGTCGGAATTAAGTCAATTTGGTAAAAAGATTTAAAATATATGGTAGAGTGTTTTTAGGGTCGAAAAGTCCGGGGACAAATCACCAGTAACCACCCTAAGGGTCCTTGAGGAGGACTCCTACATTTGACCAAAAAGTTTTCATTTGACAGTTGCTAAGGACGGAACTAAACGATGAGCCGTTGATGGGTCAATGGCCCGTCGATGGTGTTCGTAGGTTGGGACTACCCATTTCCAAAAGTGGCTCAAAATATAGGTCGATGACACAAACCATGGATGACACAAACCAGTACAGAGCGGTGGTTTGTTCAGCGGACCATAGACGGGCAATCGTCGATTGAAGGTAGAGTTCATTGTTAAGTTTTGGGTTAAGTTAGGTTGATTACACAATTATTTAATTAATTAATTAGGGGTTAAGGGGTGGTTAATTGAGTTAGTTGGGGACTATAAAAGAGTTAACTTCTCATTAAACTAACTCACCACTTCATTATTTCCCAAACACGATTCTCTCGAAGTTGTCTCTACTTTCTCTCTCTATTCCAACGACAACCATGGGTTTTCATCCAATTTCGTGAATTGTCTTTCAAATTGATTTGATGATTAATTCATTTGGTTTATACTTATATATTATGATTGTTTATTGGTAAATTATTTTAGTTCTTAGTCTTTGACCTAGTTCTATGGAAGAATCCATGATTGAATCATTTTCCCTAACCCTAGATTATGAATTAAGTTGGTTTTTATTAATGATGATGCAATTGAATTAGTTCTATTATAGTTTACTGTTATATGATGATAATGAGTGAATTGATTGATGAATATTGAGGGATTGATGGTGAAATTTTTAAGGAGCTTTTGGAGGCTATTTGGTAAAACCTTTATGATCATGAGTTCTTTACTCTAATAGTGATGGTTATTTCTTGATGATGATGTTTGGATTGAATTATACTATGTGAATATATTAGGAAGATGATTATATGATGAATGTGATGGTATGTTATGGACATGTTGAATTGTAAGATCTTGATAGGGGTTTGATCATGCAATGATGAATGCGTTTCTCTTGTATGCCCAATTATGATACGACTATAATGTGTTGATCTCACTAAAGAAGGGTTGTAACGAAAGAAAGTTCTTATTCTATACATAAAGAGCTAATGACATAATTATACAAGGGGTTAGTCTTCTTGTCCTAAGGCTTAAAGACACTTTAAAAAGAGACTTTAGCGTAGCACCGAGCGAAGTAGATATGAGAGATTGTCCTTCCCAATGAGTGAAGGTAGCTTCACAATGTTTCTCATGAGATGGAGACTATAATGAAATTGTGCATAAAGAGGGTTTCCAACACATATCTCCTAGTTCTTAACTATGTTGTCCCCATAGGAAAACTAGCTAGTGGTTCCACCTAGAATGCTATGTTCTTTTTTTCGTTCTACCTTGGAAAGTAGAGACCTTCTTTCGGTGTAGGGTTTCATGACACCGGATTCCATGTTTAGCTCTCATGGTCTATTTTTGGTTAAGGAAATTGTTCCCCAAAGTAAAATGAACGAATGAAAGTCATAAAGTGAACACTATCTAAGGTGATTTAAGGGGTTCTACATAGTATAGGTAGGGGTATGGGACCTTACCTATGCATGGCAGAAGTTGACCTTGAGGGGAGTCCTAAGAGGTTGTTCTTATGTACTTATGTTATGAATGAAATGTAAATGTTGACTTTATATGATGTTGACCTTACATGATGTTGACTTCATTTTATCAACATGATATTGGTCTAAGTTGCTATATATAATAATGAATATATGAAATGTAGACATTGCTTATGGTATTTTGCTTAGTTTACTTGATTATGTGGGGTTATGGGGCTTCACATGAGCATTGCACTGGTAGGCTTGGGAGGGGATTGTGAGTAAGGGTCTTTTATGCTTTGATGTTATGAACTCTAGTACATGAATTATCGTTATGACTTTATGTTAAAGTTGTTCATGTTGATATGACTTTATAGTGATGTTGGTCTTGTGTTAAATATGAACTTGCATATGTTTCCATACTTAGTATATTTTGTTTGTACTAACCCATATTCTTTCCTTTTCCCCCAAACAATGTAGGTTCAGGTTGAGGAATCAAGGTCACTTTGAACGAAGATTTAGAACTTTTCCCAAGTTATTGGTGAGTCCTCAAGTCCGAGGATGTTGTCATTCTTCTACTCTAGCTATGAAATTGACTATGTCTAAAGACACTTGCTCTTTCCTTACTTTGAGGATATTATTGTAAGCCTATATGTGGCATACTGTACTAGTGTAAGGGCTATTCCCAACTTTGTAATTCTCTATTAGATGGTTAAATGTGAGACAATGTTTTAGACTATCTTATGAATTGACTATATTGCATAAATGAGAAGTTTATGTATACTTCATAAGCGAGGAGTTCATGTAAACCCCATATATGATGTGTGAGAAGTCTAAGTATAATCACTATGTAAAAGTTTTAAATTTTCCGCATTTTTTGGACCTATGATATGTAATGGCGAATGGTAAGGGCTAGTCCAAGTCCTCTTCGAGGATAAAGACACTGGTTATGTCTAGGGAGTTCTCCCTGGTTGTGACAATCTTGTAGAGTTAGAAATGGTAGACTTCGATGTCATTCTTTCTAGGCATGGATTGGTTACAATACTATTATTTAGAACACGTCTTTACTCCATGATTGAATTATTTACCATATCACTCCCTATGGGATCGACCCCAACTCAGTGTTGAGTTTATACTTGTTAGAAGATGTCACTTCTTTAAATAGGAAGATGTATAGTAGACTGTTATAAAAAATGACACTGATGCTGGGGAGTTGTGTTTATAATCTTCCATTGAAGTATACGAGTGAGCTAATTTTTTTGTAGTAGAATTTTATTATTTGTGTTCTTGTTGATTCCTCAAAAATCAGTGAAGAGATGATTGTGAACGAGATCAATGGACATCACATTGGGAATACTGATAACAATGACATTTGAAATTTGCATGATTTCAAGTGGGTCAGCTTGTAAGTGTCGCTGCTATTCGATTTCACCCCATTGTTGGAATATGGTATTTTATGTGACTAGCACTATGTTGCAGCTTTTGCAAATGAAAGGTATTTTTATGGGACTTTGTCATCACGACCCCCGTGACCACATTTGCATGTCGGACCATTTTGCGAGTTGAGTCCAGCTCGCCGAGTGAATCAATTTTTTTGCTAATTGACCCCCCATATCGCATTTCTGACATGCAATCTTGGTAAATTGTTCTATTAATTTCGAGGATTACTTATGCTCAACGATTTCACTTTGTAACTCGTCGAATAGCTTTTTACTCGAACCTTTTTATTCCCATATTGGTTGGTTATTTCTGTAACTTCTGGCTAGTTACTTTCTGACGAATGGTCTTTGATCTCACCCTATTATGCTCAATTGGTGTTGAATTGTTCTGTAACTTTTCGTAAGCCCTCTATATCTCGTCGAGTGGTGGGTGAGCTTTCATGCAACTTTTTTTTCTAATTTTTTGGCTAATCCTTTGCATCCACATGTGTTTTATTTGTGTTTTTGTATAGACATGTCTACTCAAAAGCTTCATCTAAAAGGTCTAGCACCCCAAAAGAAGGTAAAATGGGTTGGAGACTATTTTAGAGGAAAAACAATTGTCTTTAGATGATTAACTTGACATGTATATGGGTGTTTTGAAGACTCTCCGTTTCCACAAGTTTAAATAATTCACAAGGCCGTGGAATCCATATGTTCCTTCATGGGTTTTAGAGTTTTATGCAGGTTATATGAAGTTGATCCGAAAGGGAAGAAGAAAGATGGGTCAATGGAACTAGTCGATTTTCTTAATGTGCATGGTAATATAGTAATATGCAGGAAACTGATATAAATGATAGTTTGAACTACACTACACAATATTCATTCTTCGGTCAATAAGGAAAAAACCAATTAATTAAATGACTTGAAATGGTGACTGGCCCCGTTTCTGAGTTAAGCTACTCCTCCATAGCTAGAGGCATGAATAGTCATAGAGAAGAAAATACTTGAATGTTGCTGCTCGGTATTTCTTTTGTTTCATCTCCAACACTTTAAAGCCTTAATAGAATGAATCGATCATCTAACATCTAAAGTGTGCACTACTGGGTTGTATTGTTAATCAGGAGAAGATAAATCCCGGGGCCATAATTTCACCGGAGATGGTGTTAAGGAAAAAATATAACCAAACCTCATTGTCATCTAGTACTTATTAGTGACTTTTGTAGCCAAGCTGGTGCTCTTTTTATGACTCATTGTCACTAATCTATGGTAAAAATAACCAAGGAATCATCTAAAAAGTATGATCCTTTATCTGTCCATGTTAGCTACATGGTTTATGGAGACTTGAGTTGATATGAACTTGCGTCCCCATATTGGTGCTCAATACAACTCGCAAAATACTTAGCTCATATGTTTTTAAAATAACTTCTTCTCTTGTTTGAGGTAATTGCTCTAAATTAGCTTTAAAAGGTATTGGAATTCATAGTTCCCCTTTTCTAAAAATAGCCAAAGGCTTTGTAGAAGTATAGCTTCCTTTCTTTCTTAAAATTTGAAAACATTTGTAACTCTTTGGGACAACTTAGTTCCCTTATAGCTTTTGAGAAATGAACTCACTCTTTTCTCTTTGCTTAACTTGAAAAATTTGATCTTAAATCAACTCTTTGAGAATACTTAGTTCCTTTTTATTTCTTGAAGGAAAGATTTCAACTTTTATTGTTTACTTTAACTTGAAACTTGATCCTTAAAATAAATTTAAATCATTGAAGTAAGACTCTTGAAAACTTTAAGAAACCTTAGTTTGAATTGCTTCTTAACTTCTTTGACTTTGATCTTAACTTTCCTTGAACTGGATTATGGATTCAGGTTCACGATCTCACGTTTATGGATGATTTCATGATATTCAACTTGGAGGGTTGATGCGGAATTATAAGCATGAACTACTCAACTCAAGGACTCAAAGACACTTCTATCTCAAGACTTTTCAACTTATAGGGTTCATGCGGGATTATGGGCATGAACAATGACTAAAAGACTTCATGGATAACATGTAATAATAAAATTATTAAAAATATACACTCAAATGGTTTAGAAACTTATTACTCAAGAATTATTACTTGAATATGCTAATCATCTCAAAGGTACTCAACTAATTGGTATTCATGTGGATGTTATGGGCATTATCTACTATACTCAAGGGTCAAAATATCAATAAGGAACTCATGTATACAACTCTTATCATTCTCATACTTACTTCCTCAAAACTTAGTTCAAATCAATGGTTTACCTCAAAGGATTCACTATTGAACTCAAAAGCTTTCTTCAACTGTACTCTTAACTCTCTGTTCTTGAATAAGAATTATGAATTCAAAAGTTTTGGTTCATGACATGGGGAGTCTAATGAAAATAGGGAAGACTTGTGAATACATTCTCTTTGTTCTCATATACTCACTTATTGAGTCTTGAAACAAGTTGCTAGAAGTTGTAGAAGACACCACAAAATGACTCAAAGACTTTCTTTGAATTTATGAAAGAATTCTTAAACTTAACCCTCAACTCTACATTTAATTTGAGTTATTAATTCAAGGTTATGATCATGTTAGTAATGATTTTAGATGTTGAGAAGTACCTTAGAGTAGTTAGAATAAAAAAGGGGTGAAGGTGTACTTAAAACGAACTCAAATGGAGAAAACGAGGGCAAACTGGATGGGGCAGGCGATCCTGGGGCTATGGGTGGTGTGGGGCGCCAATACCTAAAGTACATATAAGGGTTTGGGGCGCTCTGGCAGGCATTTTGCGCCAGGCCCTAACCCAGAAAATTTGTCGAACACTTTTGCTCGTTTTCACACCCTAACTCATCTAAAATCAAACGGTTTCTTCCCCAATAACTTGGATTCGATTACTTGACTTAATTACACTCTAATATACTGGAAACATCACTCTAATTAATCAATTTAATCCCAATAAATCATCAAATCCACAACACAACACTATTTAGAATGAACTTCAAGAACACCTTCCAAGAACTCATCAAGAACTGTAATCATTAAACTTTAAGAATGAAATATTTCTGTAAATTAACATGATGATGTGTGGGTGAAGTAATCCAACACTATGTAAGCTTAAATACCTCTTAGATATTAAAACCATGGAAAAAATCCGCAACTAAACTCAAGAACGTCGATGAACGCCTTCATCCATGATTCTTTTCTCCTATTTTCTTTTCTTGCCTCTTCTTGAACTCTAAACTAAAACCCTAGGTATATATAGGATTATAAAACTGAACCTAAATGTATTAGACTCCTAAAATATTACTAAAAACGAATTAAATCTGACTGGGTAAGGAAAGGTCAAAAATACCCCTCACTATTTTTTTCTAACTTTCCTTAATTGAACAACCTAACTTGAAAAGGTCATATCTCACTCATCTGAACTTGAAACTTAGCAAACATGGTGAAGTTCGAAATATAATTCAGAGATATTTCCTATGGATCTTTTCATACACCCAACTCATTCTTTTATAGGAAATATGTTTTTTTGAAGTTGATCCAAAACTCATACTTCGCTTAATTTGCAAAATTTCAGATTTTGCTATCTCTAATTTAATTCTTTTGTGAACTCAAGGTGCTAAATATAGCGAACTCACCTACTGAAGAAAATTACTAATTCCTTGATGAAATATCACTCACTACGATAACGACTCAAGTCTTAGTTCGAAAAAAGTTTCTAGGGTGTTACAATATTTCCCCCTTGGAATTATTCGTCCTTGAATGAAGACTAAACTCGGTATAAAATCGTTTGTTCTTACTAAGGTCTACATCTAATGGTTTGATCTTACCATATTCAAGATTAACTCAAATCTTTAACTTTCGAATATATACCTCTCTATAGGAATCTCATCTCAAACTATTACTCTTTACCACCACATTCAAGCTTAGTACTCTAACAACTCCTTGGATCCTACTAACCAACTCCTTAAGAAATTCTCAACACTTGACTTGATTTTCTCATCTTATCATCTGCCCCTAAGGTAATATGGACCTATTCCACATTCACAACTAAATCATGCTATCTAGGCACACATTAAAAATTATAACTTAATTGGAAACCTCAACCAGTAATATACTATCTCGGCACACACCTTAATGCTTTTGTTACTGTTGTGACTAAGCTGCATTTCTTTGCCCTTATCTAAAGGTTTTGGGTCTGTACTACTCAGGTTCATTGCAACAACCATCTCAATATCTATTGCAGATAATCACCTAAATTTCTCACCTACTTATGCCAAGTTTTCTAGATCAAATCTCAAGACTAACATCATCACCATCATGTTGCCATTCCTTTGATCATGACACTCATATAAATTAAAGCTTAATATTTATTACTAAACCCGAATATCAATATTATTGCTCGTTTACTAACTATACCTCAATACTAATATGGAAATTTAGGAACACTTGTCCACTAAGACCTCGTGACAGTTAGTGAATACTTACCTCTCAGTATGCATACTCCAATTACCATCACATTCCACTTCACAACATAAGTACTACTTACTCACTTACTGTGCATTATCTCTCAAATAACATCATCCTCTAAATAAGAGGTTCTCCTTTAGAAATTCATAAGCCTAGATTAGATCTATCTCTTTATGAGTACTTTTTCTCTTTTATTCACCACTTATAGTTGGTCATTATCTACCCAATGATATATCATCATTACCCCTTTCTAATTAAGGTATACTCTAACTCATATTGACCTGCAACACTTACTATAACTCGAATCCTTAACTCTTCACTTCTTAGTCTACCCATAAGGGAAAACTCTTCATTATTGTGTTACTAGGTGCATGACTATTGTAGTATAGTTTGTCACAACACCTTCTCTCTTAATTAGATTACTAAATCTCTGCATACTTTCCTCTAACTCTGGGCTCTTTCACTATTACTACAAAAGATCTCGTAGCTCATGCTACCTTTTCGGGTGAAAATACTACCCAAGATCTAAATATACTTTCTTATAAAGATATCAGCTGATATAAGATTTAAGGAAAGAATACAACTCACTTGTAGCTAAAACGCACGATTGAAATGAATATGCATGCATTCCTCTGAAACTGAACACATACCCTACTTTTGGACTTCTCTTAAGCACCTCTAGAGTCTCATGACTTTCTAAAGACTCTTGCTAAGAACAACTCATCCATAAGGATCATTAAAATTTAGTTTTAAACAACCTCTAATACGATGACTAGTGAAATGAATATAAGAACACACATTCTTTAATAGATCTCTATGACTTAGCTCTATTGCAAATTTAAGAGTTTGAAACAAGGGAAACACTTTTTTTAATGTCTGTAGTCCCTCATTTATTGAAGTGGGGCCATCACAACAAAAAAGAAGATCCTATTAAAACGACTTCATAGACACCCTAGGACACTTGAAGAAGTCTGTTCTCTAATAGCAAGTTTTTCACAACATGAGTATACACCCTTGACGTGGCCGGCACTGAAGAACCGTTGATGGTCCCAAGTGAATCCTCATCCGGGCTAACTACAAGAGAAAAACCAAGTTAAGCATGCAAAATCTTAAAACAGAATAAAATTCATAAAACTAAAATCAAAACTTTAACTCAAAAAAAACTCCGAATAATATAATATATTCAATTTTCCATAAAATAGCCAACTTAAGTCTTTAATACATTTAATAAAATCAGTGACTAATATAGACTCCTCAACTATACTAACAATCTATGAAACCTCTAACTGACAAGGATGGAAGTCGGGAAAAGACCCACGACCTCCTAACTAAACTTAAAAAGTAAATGAAATCCTCTGCAAGCAAGGAGGCTCACCATAGATAATTCGAACTCTTGGATGTATCAACGAAGCTCAGGTTGATGATCCTGAATACCTGTGTCTGCATCATGAGAGGATGCAGGCGAAATGACTCAGTACGTGGAATGTACGAGCATGTAAAAGGAATTATAAAGCATAACATAAGCTTGAGCTTGATAAACAAGAAACATACTTACCTCTTTTCAAGTAAGATAAAATCAAGAATAAGATACTTAACTAGACATTAGAAACTCAACTCAATGATGGGATATTCGACACTGGATACTCAACTCAATCTAAAGAAAGAATATGCATGCAATATATAGAAAGCTTTATATAATAGTAAAGCAACTTAGTTTATTAAAGAAAGTGCTCTAAACAACTCAAGTTTACTTATGTAAGAAAGTAATGTAATTTCTGTGCAAGATTATCTAACCGAAAACCATCACTATGAGCCTAAGCGATGGTACAACGTCTTACCTCACATTGTAAGAGGACCGTCCTATACCTTGTTGTCAATATAAAACCTGAACTACAAAGAGGATCCACTAGTCTATGCTAAAAAACACTAAGGAATCATCTACAATGTATGATCATTTATTTGTCAGTGTTGGCTACATGATTTATGGAGACTTGAGTTGATATGAACTCGTGTCCCCATATCAGTGCTCAATACTACTCCAAAACTACTTAGCTCATATGTTTTAAAAAAACTTCTTCTCTAGTGTGACGCAATTTCTCAAATTTAGCTTTAAAAGGTCTCTTGGATTCATAGTTCCCCTTTTCTAAAACAATCCAAAGGCTCTGTGGAAGTCTAGCTTCCTTTCTTTCTCAAAATGTGAATATATTTGAAACTCTTAGGGGCTACTTAGTTCCCTTATAGCTTTTAAGAACTGAACTCACTCTTTTCTCTTTACTTAACTTGAAAATTTTGATTTTAAATCAACTCTTAGAGAATACTTAGTTCCCTTATATTTCATGAAGGAAAGTCTTGCTTTTACTGTTTATTTGAACTCGAAACTTGATCCTTATAATGAAGTTAAATCATTTGAGTAAGACTCTTGATAACTTTAAGAAACCTTACTTTAACTTGCTTCTTAACTTCTTTGACTTTTATCTTAACTTTCCTTGAATTGGATTATGGATTCAAGGTTCACGATCTGACGTTTATGGATGATTTCATTATATTCAACTTGGAGGGTTCATGCGGAATTATGAGCATGAACTACTCAACTCAAAGAACTCAAAAAACACTTCTTATCTCAAGATTGTTCAACTTATAGGGTTCATGCGGGATTATGGGCAAGAACAATTCGACTCAAAGACTTCATGGATAACATGTAATAATCAAATGATTAGAAATATAAATTCAAATGGTTTAGAAACTTATTACTCAAAAAATTAGGATTTTAATATGCTACTCATGTCAAAGGTACTCAACTAATTGAATTAACGTGGATGTTATGGGTATGAATAACTAGACTCAAGGGTCAAAATATCAAAAAGGAACTAATGTATACAACTCTTATAATTCGCATACTTCCTTTAAAACTTAGTTCAAATCAATGGTTTACCTCAAAGCATTCACTAGTGAACTCAAAAGATTTGTTGAACTCTACTCTTAACTCTCTATCTTGAATGTTAATTATGAATTCAAGAGTTTTGGTTCATGACTTGGGGGGTCTCATGATGACAAGGTAGACTTATGAATACATTCCCTTCGTTCTCATAACTAACTTACTCGAGTCTTGAACAAGTTACTAGAAGTTGTAGAAGACTCCACAAAAGGACTCAAAACCTTTCTTAGGATTTTGGAAAGAATTCTCAAACTTAAACATCGATTCTACCTTGAATTTGAGTTATGAATTCAAGGTTATGATCATGTTATAAATGATTTTGGGTTCTTAGAAGTAGATTAGAGTATTAGAATAGAAAAAGGGTGAATGTGCACTTTCAACGAACTCAAACAGAGCAACCGGATGCAAACTAGATGGGGCAGGCGACCCTGGGGCTATGGATGGCGCGGGGAGGCAACCCTTGAAGAACGTAGAAGGTGTTGGGGCTCTATCAAGAGTTTCGCGCCAGGCCCCAACCCAGAAAAGTTGTCGAACACTTTTGCTCATTCTCTCACCTTAACTCGTCTAAAAACGCACGGTTTCTTCCCCAATAACTTGGATTCGATTACTTGACTTAATTACAGTTTAATCTTCTTGAGATAACACTTATATGACTCAATTTCATCTCAATAAATCATCAAAACCACAACACAACACGATTTAGAATGAACTTCAAGAACACCTTCTAAGAACTTATTAATAACTATAATCTTTACACTTTAAGAATGAAATCTCATGTAAAATAACATGATTGGCGTGTGGGTGAAGTAATCCAACACTTTGTAAGCTTAAATACCTCTTAGAGATTAAACCCATGGTTCCACAACTAAACTCAAGAACGTTGACGAACGCTTTCATCCTTGCCTTTTTTCTCCTCTTTTCTCCTCTTTTCTTTTCTTGCCTCTTCCTGAACTCTCAACTAAAACCCTATGTGTATACAGGATTATAAAACTGAACCTAAAAGTTTAGACTCCTAAAATATTAGTAAATACTAATCATATTTGATTGGGTATGGAAAGGACAAAAATACCCCTCACTATTTTTTGGCTAACATTTCCTTAACTGGACAACCTAACTTCAAAAGGTCACATCTAACTCATCTGAACTTGAAAATTATAAAATTCAGTGGCGATCAAAAGATAATTCCAATATCTTTCCTATGGTATCTTTTAGTAAACTTACCTAATCCTTTTATGGTAGTTACGGATTTTTGAAGTTGATCCAAAACTCATAGTTAGCTTAACTTGCGAAATTTTAGATTTTGCTATTTCCAATTTAATTCTTTTTGGAACTAAAGGGTTCTAAATATAGTGAACTGACTTTAATAGTTAAGAAAATTTTTGATTTCATTGTGAAATCTCACTCACTATGATTAACGGCTCAAGTCTTAGTTCGAAAAAAATTTCTAGTGTGTTACAATATTTCCCCCTTGGGATCATTCGTCCTTTGATGACGATTGAACTCGGTATAGAATGGTTTGCTCTTAATAGGGTCTATGTCTAATGGTATGTTCTTACCATGTTAAAGATTAACTCAAATCTTTTAAGTTTCAAATATATACCTCTCTATAGGGAATCTCATCTCAAACTATTACTCTTTACCATCACATTCAAGCTTAGTACTCTAACAACTCGTTGGATCCTACTAACCAACTGCTTAAGAAATTCTCAAAATTTGACTTGATTTTCTCATCTTATCATCTCCCCCTTAGGTCGAACTTGAAAGCTATGGACCTATTCAAGATTCACAACATAATTATGCTATCTAGGCACACATTGAAAATTATAACTTAATTGGAAACTTTAATCAGTAATATACCATCTCGGCACACCTCTTAATGCTTTTGTTACTCTTGTGACTAAGGTGCACTTCTGTGCCCTTATCTAAAGTTTTGGGTCTCTACTACTCACGTTCATAACAACAACCATCTCGATCTATTGCAGTTGTATAGATCAAATATCAAGACTAACATTATCACCATCATGTGTCCATTCCTTTGCTAATGACACTCATATTAAATTTAAGCTTAATATTTATTACTAAACCCTAATATATTGCTCACTTACTATACTATACATCAGTATAATATATGGATATTCAGGAAAATTTGTCCACTAGGACCTCATGACAATTAGTCAATCCATACCTCTCAGTCTGCATACTCAAATTACCATCACATTCCACTTCGCAACTTTAGTACTAATTACTCACTTACTGTGCATTATCTCACAAATAACTCTATCATCCTCTAAATAAGAGGTTCTCCTTTGGAAATTCATAAGCCTAAATTAGATCTATCACTTTATGAATACTTTTTATCTTCTATTCACCACTTATAGTTGGTCATTATCTACCCAATGGTACATCATCATAACCCCTTTTTAATTAAGGTATACTCTAACTCATATTAACCTGCAACACTTACTATACCTCGAATCCTCAACTCTTCACTTCTTACTCTACCCATAACGGAAAACTCTTCATTATTGTCTTACTAGGTGCATGACTATTGTAGTATAGTTTGTCCCAACACCATCTCCCTTAATTAGATTACTAAATCTCTTCATACTTTCCTCTAACTCTGGATTCTTTCACTATTACTAGTCATGATCTCGTAGCTCATGCTACCTTTTCAGGTGAAAATACTACCCAAGCTCTAAATATACTATCTCATAAAGATCTCAGCTGAAATAAGATTTAAGGGAAGTGTACAACTTAGTTTTAGCTCAAAATAACAATTCAAATGAATATGGGTGCATTTCTCTGAAACTGAACACAATACTTACTTTTAGACTTATCTTAAGACCCTCTAGAGTCTCACTACTTTAGAAAGACTCTTTCTAAGAACAACTCATCCATAAGGATCATTAAAATTTACTTTTCAACCACCTCTAGTATGATGGGTAGTCGAATCAGTATGAGAACACACAATTTTTAATAGATCGCTATTACTTAGCTTTTTTGCACAAGTAAGAGTATGAAAGAAGGGAAACTTTTATTAAATGTCTGTAGTTCCTCATTTATAGAAGTGGGGCCCTCAAAATAATCAATAAGATCCTATTGACACAGCTTCATAAACACCCAAGGACACTTGAACTCTGTGCCTATATAACAAGTTTGTCACGATCCGAGTCTACACCCTGGGCGTGGCTGGCACTCAAGAACCATTGTTGGTCCCAAGCGAACCCTCATCCTTGCTAACTACAAGAGAAAGACTAACTTAAGCACGAAAAGGCTTAAAATATAATAAAATTCATGAAACTGAAATATAAAACTTCAACTCAAAAATAGATCTCCAAATAAAATAATATATTCCATTTTCCATAATATAGGCAACTTATGTCTTTAAAACATTTAATAAAATAAGTGACTAATACAAACTCCTCAAGTATACTGACAATTTATGAAGCCTCTAAGTGAAAAGGATGGAAATCGGGAAAAGACCCACGACCTCCTAACTAAACTGAAAATTAAATTGAATCCTCCTGAAGCAAGTAGGATCACCATAACTAACTCGAAGTTTTGAATGTATCAACGAAGCTCCTGTTGATGATCTTGAATACATTTGCGTCATGAGAGGATTCAGGCCAAATGACTCACTATGTGGAATTTATGAGTATGCAATGGGAATTCTAAAGCATAACATAAGCTTGAACTTGATAAAAATGAAACGTACTTACCTCTTTTAAAGTAAACTCAAATCAAGAATGAGATACTCTACTAGACATTAGAAACTCAATTCAAAGATGGGATATTCGACTATGGATACTCAACTCAATATAAAGCAAGAATATGCACGCAATATATAGAAGGTCTCATAAAATAGTAAAAACAACTTAGTTCATTAAAGAAAATGCAATAACAAACTCAACATTACTTATATAAGATAGTAATATAATTTCTGTGGGAGATTATTTAACCTACAACCATCACTATGAGCCTATGTGATGGTACAACGTCTTACCTCAGGTAGTAAGAGGACCGTCTTATACATTGCCGTCAGTATAGAACCTGAACTACTAAGTGGATCCACTAGTCTATGCTAAAAAAACTAAGGAATCATCGAAAAAGTATGATCCTTTATCTATCTATGTTAGCTACATGGTTTATGGAGACTTGAGTTGATATGAACTCGCGTCCCTATGTTGGTGCTCAATAATACTCCCAAAATACTTAGCTCATTTATTTTTTAAACAACTTCTTCTCTAGTTTTAGGTAATTCCTCAAACTTAGCTATTAAAAGTCTCTTGGAAATCATTTTTCCCCTTTCCTAAAACTAGCCAAAGGTTCTGTGGAAGTCTAGCTTCCTTTCTTTCTAAAAAATTGAAAACGTTTCTAACTATTAGGGACTACTTAGTTCCCTTATAGCTTTTAAGAAATGAACTCACTCTTTGCTCTTTTCTTAACTTGAAACTTTTGATCTTAAATCAACTCTTAGGGAGTACTTAGTTCCCTTATATTTCTTAAAGGAAAAAGACTTCAAATTTTACTGTTTAGTTTAGATCTAAACTTAAGCCTCAAAATAAAGTTAAAACGTTTAAGTAAGACTCTTGAAAACTTTAAGAAACTTTACTTTGACATGCTTCTTAACTTCTAGACTAAACACTTAACTTGTTTGACTTTGATCTTAACTTTTCTTGAATTGGATTATGGATTCAAGGTTCATGATCTCATGTTTATGGACGATTTCGTTATATTCAACTTGGAGGGTTCATGCAGAATTATGAGCATGAACTACTCAACTCAAGAACTCAAAAGACACTTCTTATATCAAGACTATTCGACTTATAGGGTCCATGCGCGATTAGCATGAACAATTCGAATCAAAGACTTCATGAATAACATGTAATAATCAAATGATTAGAAATATGAACTCAAATGGTTCAGAAACTTATTACTCAAGAATTTGGATTTTAATATGCTACTCATCTGAAAGGTACTCAACCAATCGGTATTCATGTGGATGTTATGGGAATGAACGACTCAAATCAAGGGTCAAATTATCAAAAAGGAACTCATATATACAACTCTTATCATTCTCATACTCACTTCCTCGAAACATAGTTCAAATCAATGGTTTACCTCAAAGGATTAACTATTGAACTCAAAATATTTTTTCAACTCTACTCTTAACTCTCTCTCTTGGATGTGAATTATGAATTCAAGAGTTTTGGTTCATGACATGGGGGGTATCATGATGACAAGGTAGAGTTATGAATATATTCTCTTTGTTTTCATATAATCAAAGTCTTTAAACAAGTTACTAGAAGCTGTAGAAGACACCACAAAAGGACTCAAAGACTTTCTTATAATCTTGGAAAGAATTCTCAAACTTAACTCTCAACTCTAAATTGAATTTGAGTTATTAATTCAAGGTTATGATCATGTTAGGAATGATTTCAGGTGTTTCGAAGTAGCTTAGAGTTGTTAGAATCGAAAAGTGATGAAGGTGCACTTTAAACGAGCTCAAACAGAGCAATCGGGGGAAAACTGGATGGGGAAGGAGACCTTGGAGCTATGGGTGGCGCAAGGCGCAACCTCTGAAATACAGACAAGGGTTTGGGGTTCTCTATCAATCGTGTCGCGCCAGGCCCCAACCGACGCAAATCTACCGAACACTTTTGCTCATTTTCTCACCCTAACACTCCTTAAATCGAACGGTTTCTTCCCCAATCACTTGGATTCGATTAATTAAATTAATTACACTATAATATACTGCAAACAATACTATAATTACTCAAATCATCTAAATAAATAATCAAAACCCCAACACAACAAGAATTAGAATGAACTTCAAAAACACCATTCAAGAACTCATCAAGAAGTCTAATCTTTACACTTTAAGAATGAAATTTCGCTGAAACATAACATGATTTGAGTGTGGGGTAATTGACCCAACATGGTTTAAGATTATATACCTCTTAGAGATTAAACCCATGGCTAAAATACGCAACTAAACTCAAGAACATCGATGAATGCCTTCATCCTTGCCTTTGTTCTCTTCTTTTATTTTCTTGCCTTTTCTTGAAATCTCAACTTAAATTCTAGGTTAATATTAGGATTATAAAACTGAAACTAAAAGGATTAGACCACTAAAATACTACTAAAAACGAAATAAATTTGATTGGGTTAGTAAAGGACTAAAATACCCCTCACTATTTTCGGCTAACTTTCCTTAACTGGACTTCCTAACTTCGAATGGTCATATCGCACTCATATGAACTAAAAACCTTGCAAACTCAGCAGATTTGGAAATAAAATTCAAAGATCTTTCCTATGGTATCTTGTAGCACAACTAACTCATCATGCACTAGGAGTTATAGTCGTTTGAAATTGATCCCTCATGCTAAGCTTAACTTCAGGTTTTGCTATTTCCAATTTAATTCTTTTTTGGACTCAAGGTGCTAAATCTAGTAAACTGACCTTAATACTTAAGAATTTTTTTAATTCCTTGGTGAAATCTTACTCACTATGATTAACGACTCAAGTCTTAGTTCAAAAAAAATTTCTAGGGTGTTACATTTGTAGAATGATTTTGCTTGGCAAATAGTGTTGCCTTTAAAATTCTTTCGCTTGCAAAATGAGCGATGCACAATTTTTTAATAAAATAGTATGTAAAAATGTTAAAGTTAGAAGACTATTTGAAAATAAAAGCATATCTATGTGATAAAGTATATGTTTAATTCCGTTTGGAGAATAAAAACTTTTGTAGTTTTGTATTCCTTGTCAATTTGATTGTATCTGATTGTTGTGAGGATTAAAATTTTTTGTAGTTTTATACTCTTAATAAATTAGACTATGCAATTGATTTGAAAAATATGAAAACTTCACCTACTAATTCTATGTTGTACTTTTGATTTTCTATAAAATTCATTGTTATATAGAAACATTTTAAATACTAAGTGGTATGTCTATTTGTGATAGAGGATATAGACCAGTGAATTAGAGTTGGTGATTTTGTGGAATGAACTTTGACACTATGTAAAGATTGTCAAAGAGAATTGAACTCTATAATTCATTCTTAGAATAATATTTTCCGAAAAGGTTTCATATTGCCAATGACATTTTGATAGTCTGGGAAAATTTGAAGAAAAACTATTTTCAAATACTTGAAAAATATCTTTGAGATCACATTTAAAATGTGGGGGTTCTTTTCTTATGATAAAAATAAAATTAGACTTTTTGTCTTATTTAATTTTAGAGAAAAAGATATGAAATTCAATGATACTTTTGTATTATGTTAGACCCACAAAATTCTTAGAGTATATTTGGTATTGTGGTTGTTGAGTTTCTGTAGTACTAGTGTATGGTGTTAGTAGTATGAAACCACCAAATTATATTTATCCTTGTTCAAAATGATTGAGTTCTTTTATGAAAAAGTATCACTTAAAATGTTGTGATTTTTCATGTAAAGATATGTGTATTACATATAATTATTTGTATAGACATGAATATTGGTGAATAATCATTTGTCATGTTTTGTAAAAGAAGCATTTGGACTATAATAACTTTATTGGAACCGATGAAATTTTGTTCATGGGTAGTTCAACAACAATGAAACTGAAAATTATGGAAAGGTCCTTATGCAAAGGATATTTTACAAGGTGCTGAATCTAAACAATGTTTGTATCACACAAATTGTAAGAAGTTGGAACAAAATATTTGAGAATAAAGCTACCTCCCGAAGATCTTTTCAAACTCAATATTTTTATTTGTTCTTACTTGCTTGAGTCAAAGTTTGTGACATGAACACTTGGGGCATGTCAATTAAAAAACCTTGTAAGCAAAATTGTTCAACTTAGATGTTTTCACTAACTTTGAGTGCAATAAATAAAAATGTCAAGTTTGTGTGGAATCTAAGTACGCTGAGCATTCTTATAAATCTGTTGAAAGGAATTCTAATCCGTTAGAATTGATTTACACTGACATTTGTGATATGAAGTCAATACCATCTCGTGATGAAAAAAAGTATCTTGTTACTTATATTGACAATTGCATTAGAAAGGACTATGTCTATTTGCTTAATGGTAAGGTTGAAGCAATAGAAACATCTAGACAATATAATATTAAAGTAAAAAATCAGTTGGGAAAAAGATAAGAAATGATAGGGATAGAGAGTATAAATCTTATTTTGCAGAAATTTGTTTGAAAAGTGGAATTATACATCAAACTACTGCCCTATTCACCCAATCTAATGAAATACTGAACGTTAAAACATATGATGGATGCATTATTTATAATTTTGCGGTTACCACAAAACTTTTTTGGAGAAACTATCCTTACTGCAAAAGGGAACAACAAAAAGGTTTATCTTTGTATAAAGAAAACAATTTTGTTTGTTAAGGACACAATCTATTCCATAGGAGAAATGGAGAGGAAAGAAATCCAACTTGAAATATTTCAAAGTGTGAGAGTTTCTATCCAAAGTCCAAGCTCCTATTCCTAAAATGATTAATATAGGGTCTAAGATTGTGGCCTATAAACTTAGACTTGAATAGTCTAGTGGAAGGTCTAATGACCATTCGAAGAACAAGAGGAGAATGTACTTAATAATGAGATTCAGAGGCATAGTGAATGTCAAAGGATATCTACTTCATTCAAATATGATTTTTTTAAATTTCTTGTGTGTTGTGTAGACTCATCCTTTTGGACTGATGGTGTCAATAGTAAGATTGGTTCAGTCTTGAGCAATCCTATTTGAAGTTGGTTGATCTTCGTCCCAAAAATAAACGTTTGGGTTCAAAGTGAATCCTCAAAAGGAATATTAATGTCAATGGAACTGTTTAAAATATAAAGCAAGACTTTTTGTCAAAGGTTATATACAAAAATAGGGTCTTGATCTTTTAGATACATACTCGCCAGTGACTAGAATTACATTCATGTGAATGTTAGTTTTGTTAGATGTGATATATGGCCTCCACATTCATCTAACGAATGTGTAAACAACTCTCTTAAATGGAGAATTGGAGGAAGAAATTTACATGGAACAACCCAAGGGTTTTGTGGTTCCTGGTAAATTGAAAAAATGTACGAACTTGTTAAGTCACATTATGGACTAAAACAAGCATTCAAACAATGACATAAGAAATTTGTGCAAACCATGTTGGCAAATGGATTTAAGAATGATTGATGTAATAAATGTGTTCATATTAAAATCACAATGTCAGTGCTTGTTTGTATACTGGTGATATGTTGATCATCAATAGAGACACTACTGACATAAATGCTACTAAATGTATGCTAGAAAGCAAGTTTTGAATGAAAAACCTTGAAATTGCTAATGCGAACTTAAGTATAAGAATCCTTAGAGCTCCGTAATGTTTTGCATTTTGACGGTCTCATTGCACTGAAAAGGTACTTGACTAGTTCGAATATCTGGATGTCAATATTGTCAATTCTCCAATAAATGTGAGCTTTTCATTTCAAAAGAGTGAAAACGAAAGTGAGTCACAATTGAATTGTGCTACAATATTGGGAAGTATGGTGCATATCATAAAGTGTGTGTGATCAAATATAACATTTGACTATTAATAAACTGAGTTGGTTCACAAGTGATCCCAATCAAACTCATTAGATAGTAATAAATACAGTTGTGGAGTATTTGAAAATTATTTAAAACTACGTCTTTAATTGTAACAATATCCAGCAGTATTGAAAGGATATAAGGATGCAAATTTGATCACCGGACAAATAAAGTAAAATCCACAAGTGGATATATATTTACTCTTGGTAGAGGAGCAGTCTCTTGGAAATATTTCAAAAGATACATGTATCGCTAGCTCTATAGTGATCTCTAAGCTAGGTGCTCAAGATAAGCTCGGTGAATAAGTTGAAAGACCCCAGAATTTCATTGATAAATATTCTTTTTTTGGCCCAAACCATTGTCATTAGTATGCATACACTTTGATAGTCAAGATGCAATAGGTAGGGCATGAAACATGTTGAATAACGGAAAGTCTCGTCATATAGGACACATACATGATACCGTTAGAAAAGTACTCTCTAGTGGAATTATAAGAATTGACTATGTAAAGTCAAAGGATAATGTATCGGATCCACTTAAAAAAAGTCCTAACTAGAGGGAAAGTTTAAATATCATCTAAGAGAATGGGTTTATGGTCTAGGACAAGTCATCATGATGGTAACTCTATCTAGCAGACTAGAGATCCCAAGAGCTAGATCCAATGAGAAAGAAAATGTTGTGAATGACAGTTCAGCATTGTAAACAAACTCTATCCATTATCATGATTAAGACAATGCTCAGGAACAAGGATACAACATTAAGGCTTGTTAATGATTTTATAAAGCTTAATGGTTTTAATGTATTGCTAAGTTTGGCAGATTTGACCAAATAGTGTCTCTACGCGATAAAACAGTTAGATATAACCTATGTGAGTGTGAAGTGTAAGCCGCTTCAAAGAGAATTTTTGTCAAAAGCTTATTCTCTATACACTCATGAAACAAGGAGGTGTTCATGGATGAAACAAACACAACAGTGAGAACCATAAACTGTAAAGAGTTAATTGTGTGACATATGGTTGTCTAGGTATACATCAAAGCTCGACGGTTCAAAGATATCATATCTATCGATTGACCGAGAATATCTGAAATATGTTTAATATGGAAAGTCCAAGGGGAAACCTACTTATCTAGATGCAACTAATTATTGCTTGTGATTCACTCATACTGGTCTAATTCGTTGTCTTGGAGTCATTCGCCATTCATCGGGGGATTGCTAGGTTTTAAAAGATGTGAATGGAAAATTAATATATTCGACTTTTTTGAATAGTTGAGACTTTTATAAAAGGTTGCGACCTTTTTGAAAAGTTATGAATTTAATAAAAAGTTGGAATTTCTAAAAAGTTTCGACTTTTCTTAAAAGTTGCAACTTTTAAGAAAAGTTGTGACTTTTATGAAAGGTGACGACCTTTCTGAAAGATTGTGATTTTTCCAACGGTTTGTGACGTTTCCGGTAAGGCACAATAAGAACCTTTTCGCACTACCCTTTGTTTTTTATAAACAGAGGGATATCCTCTCATTTTAAATATAAAATTTTGGATTTCTTCTACTACTACTACTACTACTAAATCTAGTATTCTAAGTGTACTTTACTGCAGTTGAGTGACTCACTGACACTAGCGTTTTGGATATCAATGCACAGGTGATTGAGATCATTATATCCTGAGAGAACATATTCCAAATCAAACCTTAGATACTGTAGGGGAATAATTTCATAATGGAAATTGTTCATTCAGTGGGCTTGATCTTCTTTCTATTTTTTTTTCCACATTTTTGTATATGTTACATATTTTAAATTTGTAAATTAATTTATATTCTTCTGTTCTTCACTGGTTTATTAAACTTTGGTAACTTCGTGTTTCTGCAAAATAATTTTGGAATCAGTTAGATTCTTTAAACACGGATTGACAATAATTCTTCTTTATGAAAAATATTTTGTTTATTTTTTCTAATCTGTGTGTGATTCTAATTTCTCTACTAGTTTTAATTTTCTAGTTGTGAAAATATTCTTAAGCTTTGTTTTGTCTTATCAAGTTCTTCAAAGTTTTTTCCTAAGTATCTTAGGAATACTAGATGAATAAAACTTGAAACATGCCATGGTATATAAAATCTCATACCTTTTTTTTAGGATGACGATAGGGCCTCTAGTGTTGAGATCGGTGTGCCTTAGATGATAGACTGAGCAATAGTTGTGGCATTGGCTCCCATTCGGGAGGAGTTGAGAGAACGGCAGAAGATGATCATGGCCATCTGGCAGAATTGGATGCCCACACCGATCGAGTAGAGGTATGCTAGATGCCCACCCGAGGACCCTAGTGTGGTTATGCCAGTTATTCCTGAGATCTCTCTGGCTACGTTTGTTGTATATCCCATAACATCTAATGATCATGAAAAGATCGACACACCAAACACATATGAGAAGAAGCTAGAGGCTCGTGAGGACTTAGTGTTCAACGATCTAGAGGACTTGGTGAGAAATTTGGTATGGGTGGCTACACACCCATTATTGGCTCGAGCGAATCTTATTCCACATTTGAGATAGTGTCATAGACCTCTAGAATTAGAGTTGAGCCAAGCACTAATACCCAGATTCAGGTCACACCAAATGTGCAGATTCACCTCTAGCCTGGCAGGGGTATTTTCAAACTCCCTCCATTTAGTTTAATTTTGATATATTCAACTCTTTTTATACCATATTGAGGACAGTGTGTAGTTTTTTCTTTTGGGGGTGGGGGGGTGGGGGTGGGCGAAGGTATTTTTATACCTACCTCTTGTTTTTATTTTATTTATTGGATATTTATTTCTTAGTGTTTTTGTTCAATCTTCTCCTAGTTGCCTACATGTGAATTAATGTTTGAATAATTTAATTGGTTTTCGTCCTGACTGTGTGATTTTATCTTATTGTTGTTCTCTTTTATATTTGAGTGTTGGAAACGATCAATATCGATGACTTGAATAGTGCTCTTCCTGAACGACATGTTTGTGCAAGTCTAAAGAGTCAATTTGAGTTGCATAAGTCATGTGGGAACTCGTAAAATCTCATTTTGACTAGTTGTATTGTCGAACTAAGTCTTGTAATTATCGTTGCATGGGAGCTTAACTTTTGGAGTTATGATCAATGAATGTATTTACATAGTGACATATACTTAAAATTTGTGCAGGGAGATACCTATAACTTGCCTCTTAGTCCAATTGACTAACTTTTTTAAATGAAGGAAATGATCTTAGGCATGATTTTTTGATACTGAACTTAATTTATATACCTTTGTGTGACCTTCTTGTGAGTGTGTATGTCACACCCCAAACTAGAGGAGACATGACTAGAACTCGCTACCTCATGTAATCGAGTAGACAGTGAAATGTATCACTAACTCAACCTATCAGGTCGGGTAGCATAACATCTAAAATGTTAATCCTAGACCATTAGGGTCATATAACAACTCATATAGAAAAATGTAGACATGCCAAAAAAATGATAAAGCACTAGCTTACTGACCAGAATAAAATTGAGGACATAGTCACATACATATATATAATACCAACTTACAAATAAATGTTTCACTTTTGTTATAACTCACTAATGTATAGTTAAAGAAAATAAGCACTTTATCATATGCAAATTTACAGAGAGAGAGAGGAACTTTATCTGGCAAGATTTTTTCATATATGTTATATTGTAATACACATAATAATTAAATAATATATTAATATGGGTAGTGGAAGCATCCCATAATTTAAAACAAAATGTGTCCAACCCACGTCACCTAAACGTGGAGGCGTCAAAGCCATTCAAATCTTTTTTTCATTACTAAGCATTCGGGCATAGCATAGTCTCATGATAATAGATGTATAAAAATTCTTTGGATATCTCTTAATTACTAGAAAAATCTTTCAAATAAAATCTATCACCTACAATAATAATTTCTTGACCTAACTAGACTTACTATTTCAATTAAAATATTCATAAATGACGAAATTCCTTTCAAACAATACATGCGCAAATATACCTTGACTAAAGAAATGTTCATCGATATTTAATACATTTTCTTGAAGGTAATATTTTTTTTTTAAAATTCCAATCAAAATATGATATTATAGAACCGCACAAGATTCTACGGTTAAATTCACAAATTTAGCCATCTAGCCTTCTGCATGCGAAAAATGACAATCGCTAATACCTGAGGTGTTACAGTGTGAACCTAGTTTGGAACAATTTGAGCCTAACCTTTTCTTTGGTTAAAACTTGACCACAAATGTCCATATGTTCCGCATAAAACCTACGTGAAGCATTGGTTTGTTTGAATAGCGAACTAAGGCAAAAGCCAAAGTTGGAGGTGTGCAAGAATGAGGAAAGAAATCAAGCAAGAAGTTTATGAAGCTCATCCTTGGAAACTTACGTTAAAGAAAAATGTGGAACCCTCCATTAAAATAAGAGAGTAAAAGCTAAATAGAGAAAAAGAAATGATTAAAATCGTATCCATTGAGCAAGGTTGTAAAAATTAAAAGGGGTGCTCAACAAGATATACCAAAATTTTTGTGTGATTGAATAGGCCAAGGATGAATCGTAAAATATTAAAAGGATGAAAGAGAAAAAGAAGAAGTGAAATTTGAGCAATGCTTCAACAAGGTAGAAATCACTCGGTAAAAATTTCCATACCCATATACTCAGCCAAATTACAAGACTTGAAAGACCTTTTTTATCTTTCATGAGTCGAGAGGTTGCAAAATATAGGCAAGCATCTGGGTAAAATCGTTCTTGTTTTTCTCATTGGGAATGTGAAAGTTGATTTCAATTGCTAAAATGTATTCCTGATTGGCTTTGTGAGAGCATAAAATCATTTTTATGTGAGTGCATTTGAATACTCTGGTTGAGCATAGATAAGCATCTTAAGAAGGCATTACGAGGTTGAACTATATTTGATGATGTCTAGTCACAACTCGAAACTTTTAGTGAACAACTGTGTAACACCCCGTATCCAAAAATATGCCAGATTTTAGATTTTAAACAATTGCAGGTGCAATCTACGCTCGCCACCTACAGATAGTAGTCTTATCTACGGACCGTGTTGTAGGTTTATGGTTCACCACTGCAACCCCTCACCAAAACGCAACTCAAAAAATTGACTAAGTCTCCACCCACGGAAAAACCTATAGTCCGTAACTCAGACCATAGTCCGTGGATCAAGACCCTGTTACCCAGCCTCTGACATGAACCACTATCGAGTAGTACGGTCCATACATGGACCTACTGACTGTAGGTGAAGGATAGCAGTTAGTTGGGAGAAATTTCTAATTGAGTCAACTTCAAATGGTCATAAATCTTAGCACAAAAAGAATTAGGTGTCCTATGAAGTATGATATGATAGATATGTGAATTTCTTTCCAATGCCGCTGAGTTTACTTAAATCCAACCTCCGCGTAAAAAGTTATGCTCATTTTAGTGAAGGTATGTCTAGCAAACTCAAATTACAGACCCAACCTACTAACCATAGATTGAACGATGTCCCGTTAGTCTAACCCATCTATAACTCAGGTAGACATTATGTCGGGGTTTTTTGGTCTTTTCCTATATCAGTTAGCCACTAAGATACGTCATTTAGAAACTAAATCATGAGGTTTTTGTCAATTTAAGCCTAGAAACATAACTAGAACTTACCTATGTCAAATCATTAATCAAAACAAAGAAAATTAGAAGCAAGAAAGGATAAAAAGGTAAAGAACCCTAGTTCAAGAATGCAGCAAGGTTCCATCAGTTCTAGCCCCATAATCTGAAAATTTGTCCATGTAATTCATCACCAGGTATGTGGGACTTCACTATTGTGTTCCTTTCACCGATTGGGTTCCTAGATATCAGTCAGATTCTTCATTCCATTATCATGATTAGACCTAGGGTTTCTACAACATCAGCAGATTGTTATGATTTAGTTAGTTATATGTTCCAAATCAGATTGTCATGTTATTACTAACTTTATTGCAAGAATTTCAGAATCCTAGGTATGTATATCCTTAGTTCTTGAATTACACATGGTAGGTCAGATATTTCAGTTACTTTAGATATACATGCCTCAATTATTAATGCATTATTATCTGATTAATTATTGCATTCTCAGTTTGCATGTTCAGTTTGAGATATTCAATATTTACAGAATCTTAGTCATAAGAAGTTAACCAATAAATTCATTGGGAGTAGCATAATACAGAGTTGGGCTAGGGTTTAGCATACACAAATAGTCCGAGAACTACTATCCAAGTAGGTTGTAAGTCCCCTCTGTGGGTATCAGTCTAGTGACCACGCCAGCATGTCTTTATACATGTGGCGGGGTATATTGGGTCCTCTTTATGTGACATATACATCAGACTCCATATTTGGCTCATGTGGTTTTATTATCGGTTATTTGTAGCTCCCATTGTTCAATCAGAATCCATTGCATTGACCATTTATCACTATATCAGTATTTAGTTTCAGTATGTTAAAAATTGGCATTCAGTGATCTCAACATTTATAATCTATATCATGTTTAGATTATATCATTGCTTTATTACTTTATTCAGTTATGCATTATTTCATCTTTACTTTATCCTATGTGCTCAATACCTTTTAAATATTGATGCATATGTGTGCTACATCTTCTCGTTATGTAGGTTCAGGTTCTCAGTATCCAGATCACGCTTAGATCGATTCCCTATCTCCAGCTCAGCAAAATCTGTGGTGAGTCCTCATTCTCAAAGGACAATAGTCATGATTTTTTTTTCATTATTTGTAGTCCATTAGTTTTAGTTTAGCTAGAATTATCTAGGGCATGTACGAGCATTTCTAGTTAGTCAGAGGCTATTTTCAAACATAGTTAGTTTTAGATTGGTATTAAGTTAATATCTTCTAGTATTGAACTCATCATCTTTTTCATTTATATAAGTTATAGTATATGGGTATTCCCATCTTTTCATTTTAATTAGGATTTAACTTTCGTACCAGTTTATTATCTCTAGTATGATCATGATCATGCCAGCAGGGTTAGTTAAGGATCACTTATGGTCCTAGGTCATGTGTCCGCATATCAGGGGTAACTCGGCGCGTGATAAACTTTATATCAGTGCAGTAGGTTTAAGTGTCCTAGGATGTCTGAAAAGTCGCACTAAGTAGAGTTCTTTTCATGGTTGTGAAGTTCACCACATCTAATGAGAGGGAGGCTACAAAGTGTTTTAGGAAAATTTAACTTTCTTGTTACTCTTATCGTGCGTAAGGTATGATCTAATTCCATTCTAACTCGACGTTCTATGTTTTAGAACATGGATCCTCAAAGACGTAATGCCAGAAATGTGAATTCAGGAATGCAAATACAACTCCTCCAGTCCCAGATCAGGAAGTCTCCAATGCTAAAAGTACAGGAACAACATTTAGATGTTGGCTAAGAGTGTAGCCAACCAAAACAATCGGGTTTAAGCTTATGCTAATGCTAATGGTATATTAGCAGCAGCTAGGGTCCGTGAATTTGTTTATATGAATCTGTCTGAGGTCTTAGGATCACAAACTAGTGACAATCCTTAGAATTTATTGGATGAGATCAAGAAAAGCTTTGAGGTGATGTAGTTCACAGAGAATAATCGGCTTGAGTTGGCACCATACTAGCTGAAAGATGTTTCTCATATCTAGTACACTCAGTAGAAGGAAAAAAGGGGTACAGATGCAGCTCCTATTACATGGGATTGATTTAGTGAGACCTTTTTGGACAGGTTTTTCCCATTAGAGTTGAGAGAAGAAAAGGCCCAGGAATTTATGAACTAAATGCAGGTTAACATGACAATCCAAGAGTTTGGGCTCAAGTTTAACCAAATCTCCAGGTATGCTCCTCACATGGTTGTTGACTCCAGGGCTCAGAGGAATAAGTTCTTTTATGGAGTGTCAGATTCGGTGAAAAATGAGTGCAGAATTGATATGGTACTGGGAGATATGAACATCTATAGACTTATGAATCATGCTCAGCAGGTTGAGGGTTATAAGCTTAGGGAATAGGCCAAGAAGCAAAAGAAGTATAAGAGGGGGAACTATGGCTATTCTTAGTAGAAATTGGGTGGTGGAAATCTCTCACAAAGTCAGCAAAAGTTTTCAACCCCAATTTCTTCACAACTATTGTTCCATCCTCCAAGAACACGTATGATCAGAAAATTAAGGAACTAAGATCTATATCTCAGGAAAGTGTTTCAGCCACCAAGACTTACCCCACTTGCCCTAAGAGTGGTAAGAACCATCTGGGCGAGTGTCTCATATGAAAGAAAGTATGCTTTGGATGCGGTCAGTTTGGTCACAAGTTGAGGGATTGTTCTTCTAGACAGGATCAAAGAGGTCATAATGGTAGAGATTAGTCTATAACTTCAGTAGCACCAGCAAGTCGCTCGACTCAATAGGGTAACTCATTTGGTACAGATGGTTGTTAACGCTAGAAGAGGTTGTATGCTCTTCAGGCTTGCCAGGATCAAGAAGGTTCTCCTGATGTAGTCACTAGTACGTTACAAGTCTTTGACCTTGATGTTTATGCATTTTTAGATCCAGGGGCTAATCTTTCCTTCGTAACTCCTTACATAGCATTCCAATTCAGTGTTAGTCCAAAAACCTTTTCACAACCTTTCTGAGTCTCTACTCTAGTAAGTGACCCAATTATAGCCAGATGGATATAGATAAATTACCATATCACAATCTCTCAGAAACTCACCTCAACAGATCTTGTAGAGTTAGAAATGGTAGACTTCGATGTCATTCTAGGCATGAATTGGTTACGTTCCCGTTATGCCTCAATCTATTGTAGAAGTAAGATTGTTCGTTTTAAGTTTCCAGACAAACCAATCTTAGAGTGGAAGGGTAGTATCTTAGCGCATATGAGACAATTCATTTCTTACCTTAAGGCCAGAAAGATGATCTCTAAGGGTTATCTCTATCATCTAGTTCGAGTTAAATATTCTAGCTCTGAAACCCAAACTCATCAGTTGGTTCCTGTAGTCACTGAGTTGACAGAAGTGTTTCCAGAATATCTTCCCGTAGTTCCTCCCCAAAGGGAAATCAACTTTGGAATTGATCTCCTTCTAGATACCAACCTACTACTATTCCTCCTTATAGAATGGCTCTAGAAGAGCTTACAGAATTGAAAGATCAGTTGAAAGACCTTCTAGATAAGGGCTTCATCAGATCTAGTATTTCGCCATGGGGGTGCACCACTGTTGCTTGGAAATCAGAAGGATTGTTCTCTGATCTCAAAATGTGCATTGATTCTAGACAGATGAACAACGTCACAATCAAGAACAGTTATCCCATCCCAGGATTGTTGAGTTTTTTGACCAACTTCAAGGTTCTAGTCATATCTCAATGATAGACCTCAGATCGAGTTATCATTAGCTTAGAGTCAGAGATAGTGACTTCCAAAAATAGCCTTCAGAACTCGGTATGGTCATTATAAATTTATAGATATGTCGTTTGGACTAATCAATTCTCCTGTAGCTTTCATGAATTTGATAAACACAGTGTTTAAAAAGTACTTGGACTCGCTCGTTATCATCTTTAAAATGATATCCTCATTTACTCTAGGAATGAAGAAGAACATGTGAGTCATTTGAGAGTTGTTCTGCAGACTCTGAAAGATCGCTAGTTTCTCGTTAAGTTTAGAAATGTGAGTTTTGGTTGAAATCCCTTTCTTTCCTTGGTCACATTATATCTAGTGAAGGGATCTAATTGTATTCACAAAAGATAGAAGTAGTGAAACAATGGTCCATACCTACATCTGCTGTAGATATTAGAAGTTTCTTAGGTCTAGGTTGTTATTACAGAAGGTTCGTGGAAGGACTTTCATCCATAGCTTCACCATTGACTAGGTTGACTCAAAAGATGGTCAAGTTTCAATGGTCAGATGATTGTTAGAAAAGCTTTGCATAATTAAAAAATAGATTGACTACAACTCTTGTCTTGACTCTACGAGAGGGTTCATATGGTTATGTGATCTATTGCGATGCATCCAGATTTGGCCTAGATTGTGTGTTGATGCAGCGAGATGAAGTTATAGCTTATGCTTCTAGACAACTTAATGTGCATGAGAAAAACTATCCAACTCATGATCTCGAGCTTGCTGTAGTGGTGTTTGCACTCAAGATCTAGGGACACTACTTGTATGGTCTTCATCTCGATGTGTACACTAACCATAAGAGTGTTTAATGTGTGTTCGCCTAGAAAGAGTAAAATCTTCGCCAGAGGAGATGGCTTGAGTTCCTTAATGATTATTATATGAGTGTGCATTATCATCCTGGTAAGGCGAATGTACTAGCAAATGCTCTTAGCAGATTATCTGTGGGTAGTGTAGCCCATGTTGAGGAAGAAATGAAGGAACTAGTGAAGGATGTTCACAGGCTTACTCGCTTGGGAGTTTGCCTTATGAGCATATCAAACAGTGGAGTAAGTTTAGAATGGGGAAGAATCTTCTTTGCTAGTAGAGGTTAAGGGAAAGAAAGGTAGTGACCCAATCTTGCTTGAATTTAAGGGTGCAATCCATAATCAGTGAGTGGAGGTTTTCTCCTAAGGGGGAGAAGGTGTACTTCACTATCAGGGTAGATTCTGTGTTCCAGATATGGGTGAGTTGAGACATAATATTATTTTGTAGAAACCCATAAAATCAGATATTCTTTTCATCCAAGTTCCACCAAGATGTACCGCGATCTACGGGAAGTCTATTAGTGGAATGACATGAAGAGGGATATAGAAGATTTTGTGAGTAAGTGCCCCAATTGCTATCAAGTCAAGGTAGAACATAAGAAACTAGGTGGTATGACTAAAGAGATCAACATTCCTACTTGGAAGTGGGAACTGATCATTATGGATTTCATTACAGGGTTACATCGTACTCGAAGACAACAGTCTCCATTTATGTTATAATTGATAGGATGACTAAGTCTTCTAGATTTTTTGCAGTCAAAACTACAAATTCGGCGGAGGACTATTCCAAGATTAACATTAATAAAATTGTGAAGTTGCATGGGGTTTCTTTGTCTATCATCTCGGATAGAGTTCCTCATTTTACCTCTCATTTCTTAAAGTCATTTCACAAGGATCTTGGTATTCAGGTTAACCTTAGCACACATTTCATCGTAGATGGATTGACAGGCAGAGCATACCATTAAGACCATAGAGGATATGTTGAGATCTTGTGTGATCGATTTCAAGGGTATTTGAGATGATTATGTTCCTCTTATTGAGTTCTCCTACAACAATAACTACCATTCCAGCATTCAAATGGCACATTATGAGGCATTGTATGACATAGTAGATCTCCTATTAGTTAGTTTGAAGCAGGTGAAACAGCTTTATAGGACAAGATTCAATCCATTATGCTATGGAGAAAATGCAAATCATTAGAGATATACTTAAGACAGACCAGAGTCGTCAGAAATCTTATGCATATGTAAGGAGAAGGGAACTAGAGTTCCAAAAGTTGATGATTTGGTTTTCCTGAAAATGTCACCTATGAACAGGGTGATGAGATTGGCAAGAAAGGGAAGATTAGTCCTATATGTGTAGGCCCTTAAAATATCTTGAAAAAGGTTGACAATGTGGCACATGAGTTAGAGTTTCCAATAGAATTAGCAGCAGTGCATCTACTTTTTCACATCGAACTATTGAAGAAGTGTGTGGGTGATGTAGCAGTCATAGTGCCATTAGAGAGTGTAGCGGTGAAATATAGCCTTTTTATGAGGATGTACCAGTTAAGATTCTTGATCATCAGGTTAGAAGGTTGAGAAACGACAAAGTCCCTTCAGTCAAGGTTTTGTGGAGGAGTAAGTCCGTAGAGGGAGCTACTTGTGAAGCAGAAACATCTATGAAAGCCAAGTATCATCACCTCTTTCCCTCCGATTCCACTCCTACTTGAGGTGATAGATTCACTTAAGTTTTTCAGTCATTCATGCATACATTCATCCTTAGAATCATGTTCCCTGAGTTTTTACTTGCATTTTAAGCGTATTTGCTTGTTCTTGGAGCTCAGTTATGTCAGAAAGTCAATTCTCACTGTTTAGTCGTAGGTATTGTGCTATCTACCTCTATTTCAACTAGCTTAGTAATCATTTCAGGATGAATGTTCCCAAAGGGAGATAATGTAACACACCGTATCAAAACACAAACCAAAATTTAGCTTTTCAGAAATTGCAGGTGCAATCTACGGACCATAGTCTGATCTACGACTCGTGTTGTAGGTGTGGTTCACCACTACGACCCATCACATAAGCACAACTTAGTAAATCGGCAAAGTCTTGACCCACGGATAAACCTAATGTCCGTAAGTCAGACAACGGTCTGTGGTCTGTTGTGTATCAAGACTTTGTCAACCAACCTCTTAAATGAACCATGATAGACTAGTACGGTTCGTAGATGGACCTTCGAACCGTAGGTGAAGGTTACAGTTAGTTAGGGGGAAATTGCTGATTGGTTCAAATTCAAATGGTCATAACTCTTAGCACAAAAGGAATTGGGTGTCCTATGACCTATGATATAATATATAATTGAATCCTCTTTCCAACTCCGCCAATTTTGCTAAAATCCAACCTCTGAGTAAAAATTTATGCACATTTTAGTGAAGGCTTGTCGAGCAGACTTAAAGTACGGACCGTAGATTAAACGACGGGCCATCACTTCAATCCGCCGATCACTCCGATAGTAGTTAAGTCGGGGGTCTTTTGGTCTTTTCCTATTTCATTTAACCACTAAGATACGTCATTTAGACCCTAAATCTTGAGGTTTTAGTCAGCTTAAGACTGGAAACATTACTATAACTTACCTAAGTCAAATCATTAATCAAAACATAGAAAATTAGAAGAGAAGAGAAAAATGTCAAGAACCCTAGTTCAAGAATGTAGCAAGGTTCCGTCACTTCCAGCCACATAACCTAAAGATTTTTCCATGGAATTCATCACCAGGTATGTGGGATTTCACTAGTGGGCTTTTTTTACCTATTGGTCTATAGACATCAAACAGATTCTGATATACTTATCATGATTAGACCTAGGGTTTGTAGAACTTCACCAAATTATTATGAATTAGTTAGTTATATGATCCAAATCATATTACCATGTTATTACTGATTTTATTGCATAAATTAAAAACCGTAGTTATGTATTTCATTAGTTCAAGAATTACACATGCTAGGTCAAATATTTCAGTTACTTTAGATATATATGCCTCAATTATTAAAGCATCATTATCAGAGTAATTGTTCCATTTTCAGTTTGCATGTTCGGTTTGAGCTATCAAATATCTACAGAAAGTTAGTCATAATCAGTTAACCTTCATTAGGAGTATCTTAATACCGAGTTGGCCTAGTGTTTAGCGTACCCAATTTGTCTAAGAACTACTAGCCAAGTAGGTTGTGAGTCCCCTCTGTGGGGAATCACTTATGTATCAAAATCACACTTAGATTGATTCTCGATCTCTAGTTCAGTTGAATCAGTGGTGAGACCTCATTCTCCGAAGACAATAATTATGAGATTATGTTCAATATTCTTAGTCCTTTAGTTTTAGTTTTTCTAGACTTTAGCTGGGGCCTGTCCCAGCATTTCCTGTCGTTTAGAGGCTATTTTCAATTATAGTTAGTTTCAGACTGGTATTGAGTTAATATATTCTTGTATTAAATTCATTATTGTTTTCATTTATCTCATTTAAAGTATATGAGTATTCCCCATCTTTTCATTTTAATTATGATTTATCTTCCGCGCCAGTTCATTATCTCTAGTATGCTCATGATCTTGCCATGAGAGTTAGCTTGGGATCACTTGTGGTCCTCGGTCCCGTGTCCGCGTCTAGGGGGTAGCTAAGGGCGTAAGAAATTGAGCATTGCATGTGTAAATTAAACGTTGTGTGCATTCATGTATAGTCTCAAACAACACTTTTTGTAGATATTCATGTTTGCCTCATAAATCTTTTGTTTTACTTGAGGACATGAAAAGTTTAATTTTGGGGGTGTTGATGAGTCAGAAATTTTGACTCATTTAAGGATTACCACTAAATGAATTAGCGTCGTTTGTTCTGATTTTGTGCTCATATGTGATGTTAATGTGTTGATATTCAACAAATAAGGTTTAAAAATAAGGTGAGAGCATTACAATGTGAAATGAGTGAAAATGATGTAAAAGCTAAAGAAAAGAGAAGTTGGAGCTCACACAAGCCACTCAATGACTCTCTAAGTAAGCCTCCATTTCCCCATAAGTCCTGAACCATAGCCCATGTATTTTGTCAACTTGGTGAGGAAGGGGTGATTCGGCGACACGTCGAATGGATCGGCGATCTGGATCCTTCTTGTAACATTCGAAAAAATGTAATTGTCTAAGGAAGAGTCTATTAGGCATTAAGAATATTTATTGGGGTACATAGGCATCCCAATGCCCAATATGGCGTAATATAGGGCATGTTAGAGAATATTGACTTAAGGGTGTTAGCCAATTACTATGTATTAAGATGTACTTTGATGTTCAAATGCTCCAATCCAATCTTGTTTAGGAATTGTACCTGCAAAGAAGACCCTAAGCTAAAATATCTGATTTCATACCTTACACACATTAGGTACGAGACATCCAAGTGTCAAGCCTAGGTACCATAGCACATTATCATTCAAAATGATCATGTAGATTAAACAGTACCCAAGAACATAGTGAGGAACCTTGGGAAAAGAAGAGGACAAGAAGTGAACAAGAAGTGCGCAGAAACACATGTGCAAGCACATGTGATAACGCCAATAGACCAAGCGCCAAGCCCAACCGAACTCGGTTAGGGCGGTTAGGGGGAAGGTGTGTGTACGTGTCAAGCCACGTGTCACCGAGCTTTCTAACCAATCTTAGGCTCTAAATAACTTATCTAACTATCTAACTAACCTAGTACTAACTAAAATAAACTAACTAGTGTACCCGAAATCCTACGACCTAACCGGTTGACACTAGCCGAGTAACTAACTAAAGAAACATCCTAGTACCTAACCTAGGATGGTCCAAAGGGGTTGGTTATGGTCCTAGTGACTTAGGGGTACTTTTGGAATTACCCAAGGTCACTTAATTAATTAAATTAGAAACATAATTAATTAATTAAAAATCATGGTTAAACTCGAACGCTTACCAAATTTTCAGATTTGGCTAAGTCAAATGCTCTCCTATTTTTAGTCAATTTGGGAGGGGCGTTTTTGTAATAAGATAATTGATTATTTAATTAAGTTAATTAGCCTAAGTTGAATTAGTAAATATTCAGTTCCTAAGACGTAGACTCACGTTTATCTAACAGAAACTCACGTCTGAAAAACAGTGAACAAACCTAAGAAAAAACATATCAATTCTCCTTCGGCAATTTGAAGGATATTCTTCAAGATTTTCGTGAAAAGTACCGGGTGATCTTCGTAGATTCAATTCTACAGTAACGTATGGGTTTTCTCTCTTGGATTCCTTTCCCCGGGAGGCTTTTCAATTGTTTTGAATTCAAGAAAACATAAACTACGATTGTTCCCAATGAGATTTTCGAATGTTGATCTCCCTAGTTCTCCCTATTTCGATTCTAGTAGTATGTATAATGAAAATCTCGAGCATATTGTTGGTATGTGGTGCTAAATCATCATTATATTTAGGTTTCTATGATTTGATGATGTCGAATGAGACCTATTGGTTAGATCCGTATGATTAGAATATCATTTACAAGAGATAAGAAAAGTTGTAATGCTAGTTGTGTTTGAGAAGATGAAATAGTTCTTATAAGCTAATAAAATGTTAAAAGTTGGCTTGCTTAAAATGATGAGATTACAATAGTATATACATGAAGTTGATTGACTTGGCTAATGGTATTCTCATGACCAGTGTTTAGTGAAAGTTTGGATTATCCCAATAAATTTGTTAGCAATATTATTTTCAAAATATGATATAGAGTTGGCCAATGACTAAGCCATATCAATATTATGTAGCCAATAAATATATGCCACAACATTTTTATATTATGCAAATGATCAGATAATGGTCATAGCCAACAATGATTGGCTTATAAAGACTGTATGCCCAATTTGACAAGATTGGAAATAATAACTTGTAAGTAGGGTAGTCCAATCATTTCCTAAGTCTTTTGGATTACTTACTTGATTCACTATAAAAATGGGACAACAACGAATCATTGCACTCGTAAGTAAAACATAGGATAAAAGAAGATCATTGAACTAAACTACAAAAAGAAAAAAAGACTGAAAAATAAACTAAGTCTAGGGAGAGGTGTTGTCGGCCAAAAGGGGAGAAAAAAAGTATTAATTTTGCTTGAGTTGTTCTAAAATTATGTTCATGATTCCAAGGTCTTATGTTCATATAGAAATGAGTTGTGTGATTTAAATGCATGAAAATATGTCATATTCATAGCATGATTCATAAATAACGAATTAGGAAAGTAAAGTGACTTCACTTTCTAAAAATGGTATGTTGCTATAAGAAGAGCTTTCGTTGATCATGCATAGTCCTTATGTGTTTATGTGCATACACCCATACATAGTACAAGTGCTTACTAACCCATATACAATTTCTATTTTTATAGGTGCAGGTCCTTGAAGAAGATTGAAGATCAGTTGAAGCGGTTTGGACTAGTACCTCCAGAATTGGTAGGTCCTCTTGAGTTCGAGGATGTGGCTTTATATTCTAGCTTTACATAGCTAGTGGATTTTGTCCTTAGCGTTTCCTTTCAAACATTTGTTCAAGATTTTCTATTAAGGCTGGTTTGGCAACCATTAATGATATAATGATTTCTTCATTTCGATTGTTCAATCTGTTAAATAGATGGTTGTTTAGTTTGAGATATTAGTATATCACTCTTATGCAGAAATTATATGAAGTCCAAGTACACTTCAGCAAAGTTAAAAAGTTTTAAATTTTCTGCTAAATTTAACTATATGATTGTAATGAAAGCTAAGAAAAGGCTTTTCTACGACCTCTAAGATGTTAATGACACCGGTATCACCTAGCATCTAGGACCCGGGTGTCACAAATTTGGTATCAGAGCATGCAGTAAAATTATTTAGGAACTAAGTCTCAAAACAACCACGTTGCGTAGTTTCTAACTTATGGTTGTGAAGTTCACCACAACCATGACATAGAGACTTAGTGATGTTAGGAATCTTCCCTTTATATACTCTTTATCGTGTTGTGTAAGTTTTGACATTTTGTGTCATTCTAGCATCTAACTTCCTTCTTCTGTGCGCCTGTAGAAAAATGAACAAAAGAAGAAACGCAGGAAGGAGAGTTGGAGAAGCATCTACTGTGGGAAACCAAGATCCTCCTCAAGCCCCAGCTGCTGAAGTCCAAGTATCTGTCAACCCAGTTGCGTTGACTGATGGAGAAGTGAGAGCAACACTTGTTCAGATGGCCCAAGCCATCACTCCTCGGGCACAGGCTATCGCAGCCCAGGCCACTAGAGAGGGTGCTCCCATGGAGAACCCACATGCTAGCAGCATGGCTAGAAGACAGAGAGATTTCACCAGGATGAATCCTCTAGTCTACTTTGGGTCTATAACCAATGAGGTTCCCCAGATGTTTGTGGATGAGGTCCACAAGATTCTTTATGCTATGGATGTTAATGAAGAGGAAAAGGCTGACTTGGCTGCATACCAGCTCAATGATGTGGCATAGGTATGGTACAAGATGTGGGTAGATGGCCGAGCACCAGGAGAAGTCCCCATCACTTGGGACATTCTCAAGACTGCATTCCTGGACAGATTCTTTCCCAGAGAGAAGAGAGAGGCTGAGGTTGAGGAGTTCATCAACCTGCGTTAGGGAGGTATGGAAGTCAAGGAATACTCCTTGAAGTTTGTTAGACTTTCCAAATATGATTTTTCCCTGGTGTCCAATAGCAGGGATGAGATAAGCAGGTTTGTGACTGGTGTATCGAAGGATCTGTAGGAGAAATGTCGGGAATCCATGTTGCATGATAACATGGACCTTTCTAGGTTTATGGCACATGCACAACAGGTTGAGGAGAGTCGCCGGAGAAAGAAAGGCCGAGAAGGCAAGAAGCCTAGGCCCTCGGATCAGGCTGGTTCTAGCACTGGTAAGAGTTTGTTTGGAGCTCTAGATAGACCCAAGTTCAAGAAGGGGCACTAGCATTCAGGTAATCCTACTTCTTCCGGTAACACTAATGCCAAAGGGGGCAAGTATGGCCTCATGAAGGGCAATGATAGAAATGCCCAGTATGACGGAAAGTCGTATGGTAAGTGTGGTCGTTTGCATAGAGGTAAGTGTCTGGAAGGTTCTAATGCCTGCTATGGGTGTGGCAAGAGTGGGCATATGATCAGGGACTGCCCACATGTGAAGAATAAGGCCAAGGTAGATACTCAGCCTCGTCCTAATCCTACTGCTGCAGCCGAGCCTCCGAAGAGGAACAAGTTCTATGCTTTGAAAGGTAGAGAGGAGCAGGAGAAGTCAATTGATGTGGTACTGGTAATTTGCATGTATTTTCTTTTCCTGTGTATGAATTCTTAGATCCAGGATCCACCTTGTCTTTTTTTACCCCTTTAGTAGCTAGTGAATTTGACTTGCTTCCTGAGATCTTGCATGAACCTTTTCTAGTTAGTACTTCAATAGGAGACAACATTAGAGCTGAAAGAGTATATAGAGATTGCCCAATAACTGTTCTTGATAGATTTACCTTTGCTGACCTAATAGAATTAACTATGCTTGACTTTGACATAATTTTGGGTATGGATTGGCTCCATAAATTCTATGCTACCATAGACTATTGAAACAGGGTAGTAAGGATTCAGTTTCCTAATGAGTTAGAGCTGGAATGGGAAGGGCGTAGTTCAAATACAACAGGCAAAGTAGTTTCCCATCTTAAAGCCGATAAGATGTTATCTAAGGGGTATTTATACCACTTAGTCATAGTCCATGACTTAGACATGAAGTTTCCTTCCATAAACTCTGTTTCCATAGTGAATGAGTTTCAAGATATCTTTCCGGAGAATTTACCAGGAATTCCTCCTGAACGCGAAATTGATTTTGGTGTTGACTTACATCCCAACACCAAGCCAATTTCCATTCCTCCTTATAGAATGGCTCAAGCTAAACTCAAAAAGTTGAAGTTGTAGTTAAAAGATCTACTTGATAAGGGCTTCATCTAGCTGAGCATATTCCTGTGGGGTTCTCCAGTGTTGTTCGTTAAGAAAAAGGATGGAACTCTTAGAAGTTTATCGATTATCGACAACTCAACAAAGTCACTATAAGGAACAAATACCCTCTTCCCAGAATTAATGGTCTATTTGATCAGCTCCAAGGTTCAACTTTCTAAAATAGATTTCCGGTCAGGGTATCACCAGCTTAGAGTAAGACAAGAGGACATTCCTAAGACTTCCTTCCGTACTAGGTATGGTCATTACGAGTTTCCTGTCATGTCATTTCGTCTCACTAATGCACCACCCGCGTTTATGGACCTTATGAATAGGGTTTTCCACTAATACCTTGATTCTTTTGTCATAGTATTCATAGATGACATCCTCATATACTCTAAGACCAGAGAAGACCATGAACATCATTTGAGAATTACATTGCAAGTACTCAGGGAACATCACCTGTATGCAAAATTTAGCAAATGAGAGTTTTGGCTGAGATCAGTGACCTTCCTTGGTCATGTTGCGTCCAACCAGGGTCTAGAGGTTGATCCGAAAAAGATTGAGTCAGTAAAGAACTGGTGAGACCCCTCACTCCTACAGACATCTGGAATTTCTTGGGTTTGTCTAATTACTATCTTAGGTTTGTTGAGGGCTTTTCCTCTGTTTCTGATCCATTGATAGCTTTAACAAAGAAGAAGGCGAAGTTTGAGCGATCTGAAACTTGTGAAAACAACTTCCAAGAGCTAAAAGTCCGACTCACTTCAGCCCCACTTCTCATATTGCCGAGGAGTGGTGAAGTGTATGTGGTGTACTGTGATGTTTCCCGAGTAGGTTTGGAATGTGTTGTTATGTAGGATGGAAAGGTGATTGCATATGCATCAAGACAGTTCAAAATCCACGAGAAGAATTACCCTACCCATAATCTTGAGTTAGAAGTTGTGGTATTTGCGTTAAAACTTTGGAGACATTACTTATATGGTGTACATGTTTATGTATTTACTGACCATAAGAGTCTTCAGTATGTTTTTACATAGAGAGAATTGAATCTTCGTTAGAGAAGATGGCTACAGTTGCTTAAGGATTATGACATGAGTGTCCACTATCACCCAGGTAAGGCCAATGTAGGGGCCGATGCTTCGGGCCGATTGAGTATGGGCAGTGTGTCTCATATTTATGATGAGAAGAAGGAGTTGGTTAAAGAGGTACACCAATTGGATAGGTTAGGTGTACTACTGGTAGATACACTAAGTGGGGATGTTACAATTTATTCCAGTTCTGAGTCCTCATTTGTTGTATATATTAAAGCTAAGCAGCATCTTGACACAGTACTCATGGAGTTGAGAGACTTAGTGATGAGTAAGCTGAATGAATCATTCTCCCAGGGGGGATGGTTTGCTTAGATACCAGGGCAGATTATGTGTGCCCAATATTTGTAATCTGAGACCTAATATTGTTGCAGAGGCTCATGGCTCAATGTATTCCATTTATCCAGGTTCCACCAAGATGTATCATGATCTCAAGGAGATCTATTGGTGGGAAGTGTGAAGCGAGATATTTCTATGTTTGTGGAGGAGTGCCCAAATTACCAGCAGGTCAAGGCCGAACACCCTAAGCCTGGAGGTCTTACTCAGTCGATTGAGATCCCAACCTGGAAGTGGGAAGCTATTAATATGGACTTTGTGGTTGGTCTGGCGAGGACTAGAAAACTGCATGATTCCATTGGGTTATTGTTGACAGGATGATAATTCTGCTCACTTTATTCATGTGAAGTCTACTTACAAGGCCGAATATTATGCAAAGATTTATATTGGTAAGATATTGAGGTGGCATGGTATCTCTTTATCTATCATGTTGGATAGGAGAGCCTAGTTCACTTCTCACTTTTCGAGATCTTTCCAAAAGAGCTTGGGTACATAGCTGAAACTTAGTACTGCTTTTCATACTCAGATGGATGGACAAGAAGAGCGTACCACTCAGAACCTTGAAGACATGCTGAGAGCATGTGTTATTGACTTCAAGGGGAGTTGGGATGATCACTTGCCACTGATTGAGTTCTCTTATAATAATAGCTACCATTGCAGTATTGAGATGGGACCTTTTGAAAAACTGTATGGCAGGAGATGTATGTCCCCAGTTTGGTGGTTTGATGTAGAAGAGTCTTCCATCCTTGGCCCTAAGGTCATACATAAGGCTATGGAAAAGGTGAGAATGAATAGGGATAGATTGGGTACTATGCTGATAATAGGAAGAGGGCTCTTGAATTCGAGGTAAGTTATCAAGTCTACTTGAAGATATCACCCATGAAAGGGGTGATGAGGTTTGGTAAGAAATGGAAGTTAAGTCCGAGGTATATAGGTATGTATGAGGTCTTACAACGTGTAGGGAATATTGCCTATGAACTGAAGTTACCAAATGACTTGGCTTCTGTTCATCCAATGTTTCATGTTTCGATGCTTAAAAAGTGTCTAGGCGATCCAGCATCCATCCTGCCTTTTTAGGGGTTAGGGGTCGATGAGAACCTTTCTTGTGAAGAGGTTCCAATTGAAATTTTAGATCGCCAAGTGAAGGAGCTGAGGAACAAGGAGGTTGCCTTCGTAATGGTGTTATAGAGGAACCACCTTGTTGAGGGAGCAATATGGGAGGCCTAGGCCTACATGAGATCCCATTACCCTCACTTGAACAGTTCTTGAGGCTAGATATACTCTTCCTAAGTCTGATTTTGTTTGTGAAACTCTAAATTTTAGTGCATTAGTCAGTGTTGGTGTTTTAAGTCATAATTGTTTGTTTTATACTTGCACTATATGATTTAATATGAGTTCATGCGTGATTTCATGTTTCTATTTTTGTGTAGCGTTGACATGATTTTTGTGTCGCATGAGTTGTGATGTGCATTGAGTTAAAGTGAGATTGAGAAGGAAGTTCCTCAATCTCAAATATGAAGCTTCAGATAATCTTTGAGTGATGTGCATCATCCAGAGTAAGTTGTGAATCAGATATTCACAAAGAGTAAAGTTTCAAATATATTGATGTGTTTTTCGAAAATTCCCTCTTTTATTCAAAATGATGTGTAGTGTCATTCGGGACGAATGTTCCTGGGGGGGGGGGATAATGTAACATTCCAGAAAATGTACTTGTCTAGTGAAGATCATATTAGGTTTTAAGAATATGTATTGGGGTACATAGGCATCTCAATGCCCAATATTGGGCATGTTACAGAATATTCGCTTAAGGGTGTTAGCCAATTTCTATGTATTAAGATATACTTTGACGTTCAAATGCTTCAACCAAAGCTTGTTTAGGAATTGTACCTGCAATGAAGACCCTAAGCAAAAAAATTTGATTTCATAGCTTACACACATTAGGTACGAGGCATCCAAGTGTCAAACCTAGGTACCATAACACATGATCATGTAGATAAAGCAGTACCCAAGGACATAGTGAGGATCCTTTGGACAAGAAGTGTACAAGAAGTGAACAAGAAGTGCGCAGCAACACATGTGCAAGCACATTGTCCAAACGCCAAGAGAACAAGCGCCAAGCCCAACTGAATTCTGTTAGGGCGGTTAGGGGGAAGGCGCACGTACGGGTCAAGCCATGTGGCGCCTAGCTTCCTAACCAATCCTAGGCTCTAACTAACTTACCTTACTAGATAACTAACCTAGGACTACTAAAATAAACTAACTAGTGTACCCGAAATCCTAAGACCTAACCGGGTGACACTAGCCGAGTAATTAACTAAAGAAACATCCTAGTTCCTAACCTAGGATGGTCCAAAGGGGTTGGTTATGGTCCTAGTGACTTAGGGTACTTTTGTAATTAATCAAGGTCACTTAATTAATTAAATTATAAACTTAATTAATTAATTAAAAATCATGGCTCAACCTGAACCCTTAGCAAATTTTCAAATTAAGTCAATCGCTCTCCTATTTTTAGTCAATTTAGGAGGGAATTTTGGTAATTATCTAATTGATTATTTAATTAAGTTAATTATCCTAAGTTAAATTAGTCAATATTCAGTTTCTAAGACCTATACTCACGTATATCTAATACAAACTCACGATTGAAAAACAGAGAACATATGTAAGAAAAACATATCGGTTCTCCTTAGGCGATTTCAAGGTGATTCTTCAAGGTTTTCGTGCAAAGTACAGTGTAATCTTCGTAGAACAATTCTACAGTAAGGTATGTATTTTCTCTCTTGGATTCCTTTCTCCAGGAGTCTTTTCAGAAGTTTTGAATTCAAGCAAACCAAAACTAGGGTTGTTCCCAATGAGAATTTTGAATGTTCATCTCCCTAGTTCTCCCTATTTCGATTCTAGTAGTTTGTATAATGCAAATCTCAAGAATTTTATTGGTATGTGGTGCTAAATGATCATTATATGTAGGTTTATATGATTAGATCCATATGATTAGAGTATCATTTACATGAGATAAGAAAAGTTGTAATGCCAATTGTGTTTAAGAAGATGAAATTGTTCTTATAAGCTAATCAAATGTTAAAAGTTGGCTTGCTTAAAATGATGAAATTACTATAGTGTATACATGAATTTAATTGACTTGGCTAATGATATTCTCATGACCACTGTTTAGTGAAAGATTGGGTTATGCCAATAATTGGCTAGCAATATTATTTTCAACATATGATATAGTGTTGGCCAATGACTACGCCATACAAATCTTATATAGCCAATAAATATATGACTCATCATCTTTATATTATACAAATGATCAAATAATGTGCCTAACCAATAAATATATTCCCCATCATCTTTATATTATGCAAATGACAAATAATGGTCATAGCTAATAAAGATTGACTTATAAAGACTTCATGCCCAATTTAACAAGAATGGAAAGAATAATTTGTAAGTAGGGTAGTCCAATCATTTACTGAGTCTTTTGGATTATTTACTTGATTCATTGTAGGAATGGGACTACAATGAACTATTGCACTCATAAGTAAAACATAGGATCAAAGGAGATCATTGAACTACAAAACAAAAAGAAGAAAGGACTAAAAAATAAACTGTCTGGGGAGAGGAGGTCTCGGCCTAAGGGGGAGCAAAAATATTAGTTTTGCTCGAGTTGTTCTAAAATTATGTTCGTGATTCCAAGGTCTTATGTTCATATAGAAAATGAGTTATGTGCTTTAAATGCATGAAAATATGTCATATTCATAGTATTATTCATAAATAATGAATTAGGAAAGTAGAGTGACTTCATTTTTCAAAAATGGAATGTTGCTATAGAAAGGGCTTTCCTTGATCATGCATAGTCATTATGTGTTTATGTGCATACACCCATACTTAGTACAAGTTTATACGAACCCATATACAATTACTATTTGTATAGGTCCATGTCCTTGAAGAAGATTGAAGATCAGTTGAAGCGGTTTGGACTAGTACCTCCAGACTTTGGTAGGTCCTCTTGAGTTCGAGGATGTCTACGCTTTATATTCTAGATTTAGTGGATTAGCATAGATAGTGGATGTGGTGCCTAGCGTTTCCTTTCAAACATTTGTTCAAACTTTTCTATTAAGGCCGGTTTGGCAACTATTAATGATATTGTAATTTCTTCATTTCGATTATTCAATATGTTAATAGATGGTTGTTTAGTTTGAGCTGTTAGCATATACCTCTTATTCAGAAATTATATGAAGTCTAAGCACACGTCAGCAGAGTTAAAATTTTTTAAATTTTCTGCGAAATTTAACTGTATGATTGTGATGAAACCTAAGAAGAGGCTTGCCTGCGACCTCTGAGAGGTTAACGACGCCGGTTTCATCTAGGGTGTAGGACACGGGTGTGACACTTCTTGCCTAATATTCCAAAACAATTAGACGCATGAGCCATAACAAAATATGAGATAAAATGCAACTCGGTGGGTTGCCGAGTCGATCACCAATCCTGACTAACCTCGCCAATTAGACTCTCTATTGAGTTTTTGGGAATGTACAAGATAATTTTTTTTCAAGAAAGAAAAGGATTTCCAAGAGAGTATATTCCCTAGTGTAAGCTTTCTCACCAAGTTACTCGACATACGCATGGTGGCGGCAAAGGGTTGGGATGAATGACTTTGTCAAGGTCCAAAGTGCAGGTGGACTCAATCATAAGTTGTGTAAGAAAAGTGTTAGAATGGTCTAATGGTAGCAAATGATGTTGGAAAGGTAGTTTCATGACATGAAAAAGACGTTGGCAAGGCAGCAGGAAATGACATGGCTTGGATGTTAATCGACATTGGTTGTGGGCAAAGTTGGCATGTGAAAAATACATAGTCTAGTCAAGTGCGGGAAAATCGAGCTAAGCTAAATCAAATCAAAGTCAAATGTGAATGAAAAGAATCAAGAAACAATGAATTGCATGAGTTGATTAAAAGTTAGCATGACCAAGACAAATACAGGCAAGGGTGCGGCAAGGTGTTGGTGGTGCGCAGGCATGGAAAATGGGTGAAGGGATTCGGGTGAACTTTGATGAGATAATGACTATACAATTTTTAAAAATTCTATCGGATCCAATATTATGGAGGGAAATGGCAGAAAAAGGCCGAAATCCAATCAGCAAAGTCACATGTCAAGCACATGCAACATTTACCTTTTTGTAACCGCTTGTGTCCAGATTCATTGTAACATGTTATAGATTTTTGAATTCAAAATTTGAATGCTTCTTATCAGTTGGGCATGTCAACTGAAAATATAATTTAGTGGGTTGTTGTTTTACAAGTGTTAGACATGTGTCACAACACTATGCATTGTAAAACACAAGGCTACCACATAGTCTATAAATGGACAACCTATGTGTTGGACGTTCTGAGGGATAGAAAATGGAGAGTGAAAGAGGGAACATTAAGTCTTGATTTTCACTAAGACGCTTAGAAAAATGTGAGGATTTTAAAAAGATGTCAAAGGCACCAATTGACTTGTGATTGTGCCTTAAATTCGAAGTCTAAGTTGAAGTGGGATAGACTTGTTATCCTAACGAGTGAGTCCTTTGTATTTGTTTTGATTATTAATATAACGGTTGGGTTTGCCAGTATGTTTTATGTGTTAATTTCATTGTTAAATTCTGAAAATAATCTATGATTGAAAAAGGAAAAATGTCCTTGAACGTTAGGAAGACTAGGCAGCGAAAGGACTTAGTTAAGTAGGACTTGACTACATCACATTAGGTTAACCTCTTGCATGAAATTTAGGTGAAATAATTTGCCCGTGTGACGCCTAGTCTTTTAGAATTATAACATTTTTACATTGTTAAACATTCTTGGAGAATATTTGGATCTTTGATTTGAAACTTTTTTAGTCTAGCTTTAATTTTGGCATAGGGTATTGCACATTGTTAACATTTTACATGGATAGTCTTTTGGGTGCCGATTTTTTGATTTGCATCTTTAAAACCCAACTTCAAAAAGTATGTTAGTAAAGGAATTGGGTTGAATGGTATTTCTAAGCTTGTTGAGGTTTGAGGTAACTCATTTGAAACATGATAATTGATCAAGATATAATCAAATCATATCCTACCAGTTGAGAATCAGCAAAATAATAACAATTGAGTTTGAAATTTGTGTGCGTTATGGAATCTCGAGGAGCACTACTTGTAGACATCCATGTTGGCCTTATTGATCTTCTGTTTTACAAGTTTATGTTTGTGTTGATGAGTCAGACATTTCGACTCATTAAGGACTTATTATTCAATGAATTAGTGTCCTCAATGCCTATTTTATTCTCATAACTGATGTTAATGTGTTATATGCGGAAATTAAGGTTTATCAACTAGGAAAGGTCATAATGATACAAAATTGAGGGAAAATGTTTGAAAAGCTGAAGAAAAGAGAAGTTGGAGTTCGCAATAGCCACTCGGCGACTCGCTGAATGAACCTCCAGCTCCCCAGAAGTTCCTGAATAGTAGCCCATTTGTCAAGTAAACCAAACGAGCACAGGGTAATTCAGAAACACGATGAATGGATCGTGTTCCCAAACCTTCTTGCCTAATCTTCTAGAAACATGGGATACATTAGCTACAAAAAGAGGAGAGATGAAGTGCAACTCGGTGGATCAGCGAGTCGATCGGTGATCCCGACTAACCTCGCCAATTGGACTCTGTGCTGAGTTTTTGGGAACGTATAAATTCATTATTTTAAAAGAAGAAATGGATTTCCCCAAGTGTGTATTCCGTAGACTTTGAGAGTTTTCTAATTATTACATTGTTGAGCGTTCTCAAAGAGGATTTGGATCTTTGATTTAATGTTTTCGGATTGTAGATTTAATTTTGGTAATAGGTTTGCAGATTATTAAGAATTCCAATGTATAATATTTTTATTGTAACGATTCATTACTTTTTGCTATGTTTTGCTAGAACCCCTTATCTCAAGGGTGTGATCATGTAGTTGAATGCATTCTTTAGCTTATGTGTATTGTTAATTTCTGAATCTAATTTTTTTTAAATGGATTTAGTTATTTGTGTATGTTTAAATTGATGAACTGAAATTGCAAATTCGGTTCTAGCTTAATTCTTTATGCTTTCTTGAGAAAGATGTATATGGTAGAATGAATGATTGATAATTTTATTCATTTGCATCTTTACAATCCAGCTTGAGAAAGTAAGTTAATTAAGGAATTGGGTTGATTGGTATAGTTAAAGCTAACATGTCATAATGCTCAATGCAAAAAATTAAAGAAACTAAGCCATGTCTAAGAATATTGAAACCATAACATACCATAAGGCTGAAACAACACGAGAACCTCTGCTCTAAAGCTTTTCCCTTCCAAAGTTCCTCCACATGATACCACGGTATGAACACATGGAAGAAAGTCCATAAACAATAAAAATAATACACATATAAATATATGAAATAAAAATGGAAAAACAAGCCCAAAATATAATCATGGGACTTATATACGGAGTATAAAAATTTACTCTAACATGAGTTCCTACACGCCCATGCAACTTGTTATCCGAATGGGAACAATTCACGCAACAATAAAGCTAAATGAGACCCCAATATTAATTAGCTCAAGTGAATAACAAATGGGCAATTAGGAGAAAATTTTTGGAATTTACGAAATTTTACGAAGCATTTCTCGGTCTCGTAAAGTATCCATATTGTTTTCGGATTAAACCCACCAACCCACCAAGAAATTGCTCTCTAATTCTCCCAAATACCAAGTGCTTAAATTGAGTTAGCATGGTGAAAATGACTTTTAAATCTTGTTACTTTCAAGTGATAAAACCCTCGCAAACATGGAGGCTTTCCTCAAACATGGAGGTCAGCCATGTTTACCCTTCACAAATGTGGCAGTGCTCTTTGCGAATGTTGGGCAAGCATTGCATCAGAAGTTCACAAAGAATGGGGAATTCCCCTAATGGGAGATTATGATTCATTATGAAGACTTTGAATGAAATCAAATTATGCTACCCAAAAAAAAGTTAAATTGCAAACTAAACAGATTTGAAAAAATTAACATATATCTTGTAAAAATGTTAAACCAAGTCAATACTTGTAATAAAACACCAAACACAATGATAAAAGCCACTATAACATCAAAAAGCACCATAGGGTAAAAATTAAAGGTCATTCTACATCAAATTCTTCCATTTGGAGCTAACTACGCTGATTGAATTTCCATCCAAGTGTGAAATTTAAACCTAAAATATTGAATGGTACAAAATTAAAATGAAAGCATCGAAACCAAAACTAACCACACTACCATACCAAAAAAATACTTTCGAAGTTGATGGATCATAATTCTTATTCATAACCAGACTTTCAAGATATCGACTAAAGTCAATGCTCTTTTATTTCAGAAGGATCCAAAAGAAAAAACATGGAAGAAAGAACTCCCAAGAACCTTAGGATATGTGCCACCTAATTTAATACCACATTAGAGATTAAACTAAGCTAAGTGAAAGGAAAAAATAGTTGAAGTATGAAAAAATACAAAAATAACCTCGACGGTCATCAACTTCATTTTCTATCTCTGAATACTAATTTGATGTTCAATAATTTACTATGTCTTGCATAACAAATCTTACCTGTTAAAAGTGTAGAAAGAAGTGCAACAGAAAATCATAGATAAAAAATATATTTAGTTTTTTCAGTATGGAGAAGAAGATGATGAAATAATTAGTTTGTAAGTATGTAGAAGAAGATGATGACGATGAAAATGATGACGACGGTATTAATGCCTATTTCTAGAGTTGTAGAGAAGAAGGCGTAAAGTAAGATGTAAGAAGTCCATAAGTATATGAAGTAACGCGTCTTGTTATGAAACAATATTTTTCTTTGACCGAAGCGACTATTAATTTTTTAGAACAAATCGTTTTCCATTGGATGTTGTTCTCTTACTTTCAACAAGTTTTTTTCATTAAACATTGGTTTTTTACTAAGAAAAAAGTTTTGCATGAAACAACATTTTTCTTCAAAAAATTCTTTTCATGAAATAAACAAAAGATTGTGTATCTCTTTATTTTATTGATGTTGTTTCCTTACTTTCTATATATTTCTATTTTTTATAATAGTTTGTAGGTTTTGGTTATTGTAACACCTCGGAAATCAGATAAAGAAAATTTTGCAGAAAAATACCTCAAGTAGGGAACCACGGTGAGTTCACGGACTATGATAGGGTCCACGCTCGGTAGAACTGCTCGTGGCCCAGATATGGATACATGGACTTCACCGGAACCAAGTGTCAGACCATGGGGCCCTTTCATGGGCCTAGAACATGACGACGGGTTGTGGTGGCGTTCATTGGGTCAAACCAACAAACCCCCAAGTCGGTCCTTAGAGCCCCCAAGTCTAAGTGAAAACCACATACAGTTTCAAGTTTGTGGTCCTTCACATGGACCGTGGGAGGGCGTGTGGGAACCAAACAGTAGTCTCTCTTGGCCAACGGTTTAGACTCCTGTTGTTTATCTTGTATTTCTAAGATACTTAGAACAAAAATATGAAGAGCTTGGTAAGACACAACAAAGTTTAAGAACATTTCAGAACTAGAAAATAAAAACTAGTAAAGAAACTAGAATCAGAAACATATTATAAACATATTGTCAATCTAGGTTTAAAAAATCTTACTAATTCCAACAAACTTTGCAGAAATACGAAGTTATCAAAGTTTAATGAACCAATCTAGAGAATACGAACAAAAATTAATACACAAATCTAAAATCTATAACACATACCAAAATCTGGAAAAATAGAAAGAAGATCAAGCCCACTGAATGCACAATGCCCCCTCAAGGAAATTATTCCCTTCTAGTATCCGAGGTTTTATTTGGAATATGTTCTCCCACGATAGAATGATCTCAATCACCAGTGTATTGATACCCAAAACTCTAGTCTCAGCGAGCCACTTAACGGCAATAAGTACACTTAGAATACTAGATTTAGTAGTGGTAGAAGAAGTCCAGAAAAATTGTCTCTTTAAAATGAGAGGAAATCCCTTAATTTATAGAAAGCGAAGGGTAGTGTGAAAACGTTCTTATTGTGCCTTACAAAAAGGTCACAAAGGGTCGTCACCTTCCATAAAAGTCACAACTTTTCATAAAAGTCGCAATTTTCATAACTTTTCATAAAAGTCGCAACCTTTCATAAAAGTCACAACTTTTCATTTTCCATTCACACATTTAAAAACCCAACAACACCAACACCCAGTGAACACCACAGACACTTTCACGGTCTGTGTCCATTAACACGATTCATGGGAGGGACGTGGTTCAGGCCTCTAGAATTTTAGTACCAAGTCCAAACCATGACCGACTTCATGGTCCGTGGTCTCTTTCATGGTCCGTGAAGGTGGTCGTAGTAAGACCGTTTGCATCTTTAAATCAAGGTTATGTTTGTCTTTCACTATTTCGTTAGACTTTTAAATCTCTTCATTTTAATCCTAAATTTCTTTGTTTTTTTTCACTTTTAGCCTAGAAACATAACTAGAAATTACCTAGATCAAATAATAAATCAATCTTAGAGAAATTAGAGCTTCAGAGGAGAAAAGAGGTCAAGAACCCTAGTTTAAGAATGCAACAAAATTTCATTAGTTCCAGCCCAAAATCGAATGATTTCTCTGTGAAATTCATTCCATGTATGTGGGATTTCACTATTGGGTTCCTTTCGACCATTAGGTCTGTAGAATTAAATTAGGTTCTTGATTCACTACTATTGACTAGAGCTAGGATTTATTAACTTTAGTAGATTATCATGAATTTGTTATTTAAATTTTCCAAATTAGAGTATCATGTTATTACTTCGTTTCTTGATTGAATTTCAGAACCCTAGCTTTCTATTTCTCTACTTCTTGAATTACACATGCTATGTTAGAAATTTCAGCTATTTCAGATATACATACCTCAGTCTTGAATGTGTCATTATCAGTATATTGATGTGCATTCTAAGTTTGCATGTCCGTTTGAGCTATCTAGTATACTACTAAAATTCAGTCATTATGTGTTAATTCACTTAATCCATTGGGAGTAGCATAATATTGAGTAGGAGTAGATATAGTCACGCATATAGTCCCAAAACTATGCATCCACATAGATTGTATATGCCCATTGTGGGCATCATTTTAGTGATCACGCCAGCATGTCTCTACACCTTTGGCTAGGTGTATTGGGTCTTCTCTGTTGGCGCATACATCGAACTCCACATTTGGATCATGTGGTTATATTATTGGTTAGTAGTAGCTTCCACATTTCTGTTAGACTCCATTACATTGAACACGTGTTGTTATAGTCAGTGTTTAGTATCAATGTGTCATCATGTTGTCATAGCATTCAATTAGCTCAGTATTCACTATCTATATCATGTTCAGATTATACTCTTTCTTTATCGCTTGTTCAGTTGTATGTTTGTTTTAGCTATACTCTATCAGGCATGCTCAGGCATGCTCAGTACCTTTCAAGTACTGATGCATACTCTATGCTACATCTTCTCGTGAAGTAGGTTTAGGTTCTCAACATCTAGATCATGAATAGATCGGTTCTCGATGTTTAATTCAGCAACATCAGTGGTGAATCCTCATTCTTCGAGGACTACTGATATGTTTATCTTTATCACTTTTAGCTTTAGTTTCCATTTGGCTATATCAAGTAGGGGCATTTCCCAACATTTCTAGTCAGTTTAGAGGTTATTTTAAGACATAGTAAGTTTTAGTTTTAGTCTTATTGTTTGATATCTCTTTTGTATTCAAACTCTCATCTTTCATATATTCAGACAATATATGGGTATTCCCCAGCATTTTAATTTCATTATTATTTAGTGTAAGATATCACAGTTTGAAATAGTTAGGAGTAAGCTAAGAAACTAAAAATATTCATTTTTCGAAAGAAAGGGCAAAATCTGGAAAATTGCCTAAGTTTAGAAAGTGAGTTTTGGTCATCTTCAAACGACCATAACTTCTAGGTCAGAGTTAATTAGAGGCATTTCATGATACGGTTGGAAATCTCTTGGAGAGATATTTCAAACGCGTTCACGTTTGTGCGATATCAATGTCGTATGAGTGAGTCATATAATTCGTAGGTTGGGCTGTTGGATTGGGGAAAGTCCTAATACGGATTAAGGGAAGGGCAAACTAATCTTTTCACAAATCAATATCCTATTTTGTTGTAGGGAATTATTTAGGGTAAAAACAAGTTTTAGTTTAGTTTAGAAAATCTAAATCATGCTTAGGGCTTGGAGAAGAGAGAAAAGAAGAATGGAAGGGAGAAAAGAATTCGCTAAGAACGTCAAATTTTGAAGAAGAATGGAAGGGAGAAAAGAATTCGCCAAGAACGTCAAATTTTGCGAGTGGAATTTCGTACGGGTGATCCGTATCAAGGTATGTACGATATTTTCATGTTAGGGTAGTTCAACCAAACATCAAAATTGTTTAAATTTAGTGTGTAATTAAATTGAATGATTAAAAGTGAAGTTCTTGAAGAACATTATTGAATTATTGTTTGTTGAGTTGTTGCATGCCTAGTGTTGATTTGATTCGAATTTTTGGGTTGTTTTTCGAGTAAAATCTATTGGTAATTTAGGGTAATAATGAACCCAAGTTTTTGGGGAAAGAACCATGGAAGTTTAGGGATTTTAGAGATGAAAAACAAAGTGAAAACTTTAAACGCCTGTCCGTAGGGCACTGGGGCAACGCGCCTCCCATAGCCTCACGGGACAATCTCTGTCCATAGGGCCTTAGGTCACCGCTCCAATGAAAGCGCCCGAACTTGGCCTCCGATGTTTGGGACTTGTCGCCCCACTCCTCTGAGAGCGCCAAGGATGCCAATTTACCCCATTCATTTGCCACTCTTTCGTACTAGTTCCTAAGTGATGTGCCCATATTTTTTAGTTAATTTCAACACTCTAAGGTACATATAAACATCATGAAATCATCCATAAATATGAGATCATGAACCTTGAATCCATAATCCAATTCAAGCCCCCATAGACCATGCAGAAGACATGGAAAGAAGAAGGGTCATACTTTTTAGATGATACCTTAGTGCTTTTCAGAATAGACTAGTAAATCTACATAGTAGTTAAGGTTCTATATTGAAAGCAAGGTATAGTAGGATGTTCCTTTTACAACGTGAAGTAAGTCGTTGTACCATTACTTAAGCTCATAGTTATGGTTGTCAGTTACAGAATCTCCCCCATAAACTATATTATTTCATATATGAGTAATGTTGAGTTTGTTACTACATTTTCTTTAACGAACTAAGTGTTTTCACTGTTTTACAAGCTTTTATATATTGCATATGTCTTATTGCTTTATATTAGGTTGAGTTATTCATGACTTGAATAGAGCAAAGGTAAGTATTCCTTCTTACTCTTTTTCAAGCTTAAGTTGTTGTAAGCATTCGAACTCCCATTCTCGTAAATTTAATGTATTGATGTCAGTTGACCTGCATCGTTTCAAGATGCAGACGCAGGTAACCAGGATCAGTATCATGCAATGTCTCGTTGATCCAGCTGAGCATTCGGAGTCAGTTGAAAGACTCCTTGCATTCTAGAGGGCACATTTATTGCTTTTCAGTCTTTTTTTATAGGATGTTGCGGGGTCTTTCCCAACATCATTCTTAGTATTATATAAGCTTCATAGGCAGTCAGACATTTTACTATTGAGTCTCTTCTTTGTACTGCAGATATTTTGCTATGAGACTTAAGTTCCATTTTGGATAAATTATTTAATTTAAGTTATTTTATGAGAATGTTTTCTTGTATTGAGTTAATTCTTCCGTCGAGTTAAGTAAGCCAAACCAAGGGTCCTCTCAAGGCCCACAATGGTCATTGAGTGTCGGGCACGTCAGGGAGTAGGCTCAGGGCATGACAAACTTTGTATCAAAATGAAGAGTTAAAGAGTCCTAGGGTGTCTATGAAATCGTGTCTTTAGAGTTATAGTTATTGGTGTGAAGCGTGCCATATCTATAATTAAGAGGCTGCAACATCTGGGAAGTCCTCACTTCTTTCATACTCTTTTCGTGCGTTAGAGTTTTATCTCTAAATATTTCTCTATCTTCGTGCTTACGCATTTTCAGATAACCATGCCTCCACGAAGAGCAGCCCCAAGTCGTCCCGCTAGGAGAAACTTTGAGCAAAAGGAGAAAGGGGTACCTAATGCACCTGAAGTTCAACCTCAAGGACAAGTCACTAATGTTGAATTCTGTGATGCAATCCGGATGCTAAGCCAAGTTGTAACTAACCAAAGTTGAGCAACAATGAGGAGCTCGACAACAAGAGGCCAACACTTCAAGGATTCTCGAGTTCTTGAGGATGAACCCTCTAAGTTTCACCAGTTCAAGCACTAATGAGGATTTGGAGAATTTCATTGAGGAACTAAACAAGGTGTTTAATGTCATGCATGTTGCGAATGTTGAGAGATTTAAACTAGTTGCATATCAACTAAAAAAGTGGCTAGAAATTGGTTCAATGAGTTTAAGGAGGGTAGAGTTAGGATGCACCAAATCCCAGTTGGGCCTTTCTTGAAGAAGCTTTCTTGGGGTGTTTCTTTCCCCGATAATTGAAAGAGACTAAGATACGAGAGATTCTTACACTAAAGCAGGATTTTATGAGTGTGCACGAATATGGGTTGAAGTTCACCAAACTATCTCTCTATGATCCTGAAATGGTTAAGGAATGAAGAGCAGAATGAGCTTTTTTGTCGCTGCCTTGGGTTGTTCATCAATCAAAGAGGGCAGGATTACGATGCTGATAGGTGGCATGGACATATCCAGGTTGATGGTCTATGTGTAGAAGGTTGAAGAGGGGAAGTTGAGGGACAAAGAAGAGTATAACAGCATGAAAGCTAAGACAGGGGATGAGTCTGGACAGTAGAAAGGTAGTATGAACCGTCCATATTTTCACAAACAAAAGGGGCATGTTGCATCATCTTCTAGTGCACCTGTGACCAGAAATAAAAGTGGGTATAATGGAAAGAACTCGCAGAACTTCAAGGCTAGACCAGAACAATCCCAAGGTAGTGTATCACAAAGAGGTAGTTTGGCTTATGCATGTGGTAGGTTTGGTAGAAACCACACTGGTAAGTGTCGTGATAGCCAGTCAAGTTTCTTCAAGTGCGGTCAAGAGGTTCACTTCATAAAAGAGTGTCCTAAGAATAAGCAGGGTGGTGGAAATCCGGGCAATAGAGCCCAATCTTCATCAACTAATGTAGCAAAAAGGGTTGCACCTAGGGGAGCAAATTGCCTCTGTCCAATAGCAAGAAAACTCTCCAAATGTTGTCACTGGTAGATAAAAGTCTTTTGTTTTGATGTTTATGCTTTGCTAGACTTATGAGCAAGTTTGTCTTTTGTAACTCTTAATATTTCAAATAAGTTTAAAATTCTTCCTGAGAAACTTTGTGAACCCTTATGTATTTCTACATCTATTGGGGAGTCTATTCTAGAGGAAAGAGTCTATCGTGATTGTCCTGCTTCAATCAATCACAAGAACACCATGGCTAACCCTAACCTAGTGGAGGTAGACATGGTAGATTTTGATGTCATTCTAGTTATGTAGTGTCTTCATGTATCTTATGCATCAATATATTGTAGATTTGGTGTTGTGAAGATTCAGATTCATAATGATCCAATCATAGAGTGTAGTAGTAGTTCAGCAGTGTCTAAGAATTGTTTCATTTCGTAATGTAAGGAGAATTATTTAGTTTCGAAGGGTTGTAACTATCACTTAGTCTGAGTTAACGACTCAAGTGTTGAGGTACCTCCCCTCCAGTCAGTTCTTATAGTAAAAGAGTTTTCAAAAAGACTTTCCTGATGATCTACCTGGAGTCCCTCCTAAGAGAGAAATATTATTCAGAGTAGACATTATTCCAGATACTCGTCCTATATCTATTCCACCATACAGAATGGCACCAATATAGCTAAAAGAGTTGAAAGATCTATTAAATAAAGAAGATCATGATAGACATCTCAAAAGTCTTTCATATTTTGAAATATAAAGAGTCTTTTGCCAAGTTATTAAAGTGTGAGTTTTGGTTTAAGTCTCTAGCATTCTTTAGCCACATAGTTTCCGATGATGGAATTAGAGTTTATAGACAAAATATAGAAGCACTTCACAGTTGGCCTAGACCAACGTCTCCAACTGATATAAGAAGATTTTTGGGTTCGGCTTACTACTATAGAAGGTTTTTGAGAGGTGTTCACCTATTTTATCTCTTTTGACCAAGTTGATTCTTTAAATTTCAGTGGCCTAAAGCTTGTGAGAAAAGATTTCAGGACTTGAAGAAGAGGTTGAATACTGCCCGAATTTAGACCTTAATAGAAGGTACTCAAGGTTTTGTGTTGTACAGTAATGCATACAAAATTGGGTTGGGCTGTGTCTAAATGCAGAATGTCAAGGTTATCGCTTATGCATCCAGGCAGTTAAAACTTCATAAGAAGAATTATCCAACACATGACTTAGAATTGGTTGTGGTAGTTTTTTCTTTGAAGATATGGAGGAACTACTTGTATGGTGTTCATGTCGATATATTCACTGATTACAATATGTTTACCTAGAAAGAGATCAATCTCATACAAAGAAGGTGATTACAATTACTCAAGGATTATGACCTCAGTATTCTCTACAACCGTGGTAAGGCTAATGTGGTTGTTGATGATTTAAAGATTTTATTCATAGGGAGTACCTCCCATGTTGAAGAAGAAAAGAGTGAGTTAGCCAAAGATGTGCACAAACTTGAACGCTTGGTAGTCAAGACTTTTGGATTCCACAGAAGGAGGGATAGTGGTAACAAATGGGACTGAATCATCACTACTGTAAGGGGTGAAAGAAAAACAAAACTAAGACCCCATTTTGTTTGATTTGAAGGCGAATGTTCATAAGCAAGAGTATTAGCTTTTGAACATGGGGGAGATGGTGTGCTAAAGATTCAAGGTATATTCTGTGTACCTAGGGTGGATAGACTCAAAGAAAGGATCATGGAGGAAGATCATAACTCTAGATAATCCATTCATTCGGGTTCTACAAATATATACTCCGATTTGAGAAAGGTATATTGGTTGGAAGGTATGAAGAATGGGATTGCTAAGTATGCCGCCAAGTGCCCGTTTTTAGATCCCTAGCTATTTATTTCTATTTTTCTTGAATTACACATGCTAGGTAAGATATTTTAGCATTTCAGATATACATGCCTCTGTCTTGAATGTGTCATAATCAGTATATTAATGTGTGTTCCAGTTTGCATATTCAGTAATAATGTCTTAACATTTAATCTATAGGGATTAGCAAAATACCGAGTTGGACTAGGGTCTTTCACATATTAGTCCCAAAACTACAAGCCACGTAGGTTGTAAGTCGCCTCTGTAGGCATCATTTTTGTGATATCTTCACCATTCCTCTATACCTATGGACGGGTATGTTGGGTCCTCTCAATAGGGTATATACATCGAACTCCGGAATTAGCTCACTTGGTTTTATTGTAAGTTATTAGTAGCACCCACATTTCAGTATAGTCAGTATTAAGTCTCAACATGTTATCATTTGGTCATTGTGTCTAGTTAGTTTAGTATTTAGTATATATATCATGTTCAGATTATACAATTCCTTTATTGCTTTATTCTGTTATATTGTTATTCAGATTTACGCTATTATGCATGCTTCGTACCTTTCATGCACTAAGACATACTCCGCTACATCTTCTCATGATATAGTTCAAGGTTCTAAGCTTTCCAATCACACTTAGATCTGTCCCAATTTTCAGTTTTGTACCTTCACTAGTTAGTCCTCATTCATTAAGGAGTAGTAAAATGACAATTTTATCGCTTTCAGTCTTTAGTGTCATATTTTTTCTAAATTTAGCTGGGGGTATTTCCCAGCACTTAGAGTTAGTTAAGAGGCTTATTTCAAATATCATTAGATTCAACTTAGAATTTGAATTTTATATTTCTCTTGTATTATACTCTGAGATTTGATATTTAATATTATAAAAATCGCCATTCCCCATCATTTTAGACATACTTTATGCTTTTGCTTCCACGTCAGTTATTATTATATTTAATATGCTCATAATTATGCCACCATGATTAGCTTGGGGTGACTTGTGATACTAGGTCCCGTGTTCGTATCCAGGGGATTACCAGGGCATGACACACACGTTCTTTGATAAGCTAGTATGGGAATTTCAGCTTCTCTATTGAGTCTGGAATATAGTATTTTGTAGGCTTATATATCTAGTGTGCAAGGGATTCTAAATGAATCCTGGGAATCTCGTGGAATGCAGAGTGGAAAAAAACTATATAAAGTGTTGATATGTGGTGCATGATTTTAGTGACAAGAAATCCGAATCTGAGCAACGAGAAATTGACTTTTATCTACAGGATAGCAGGTATTTGTCTAGCGAATTTGCATCTTCATTTCTTGTTTTCAAAAGATGATTTCTCCCTCGTTTGATTCCCAATTTGAGTAATTCTAAGTCCTTTGTGGTCATTGGAAGTCTATCTACTTGAGTGTATGATTAGAAACTATTGGTAAACCTTTGTTTGAAGTGAATTGGCATGTCTTTAAGTTACCTTGGCTTAGTTTATTTTTGATATTGGATGTTATTGTTGTGGTTGCTTCCAAGACTTGGATTATGTTCAATATTTAAAAACATGTTTGAGGCGTAGTTTAGGACCTCTAGACATAGTCAATTATAGAAATCTAGGCATATGTCCAACAATTTCCATTTGACAATAAAATTAGTCTTTTTTTTATTTTGTGTTTAAGTATCTAAACGACTACAATAATGTTGTTATTGTATTCTTTTTTATAGTGTTGCTGTTTTTGAATGCAGAAAAGAAAAGAATGTTTTGTCCCTCTGATTTGAAGGATGCACGTTTCACCTACATATAGGTTAAAGTTTACTTTCTTTTAGATTACGCATGAATGTGTTAATTATGATGACTAGTGTGAATTGGGGGAGAGTTCATAGTTATTCCTTCATTTGTTCATCGAAAACCTCTTTCTTTTTTATTACATTACTATTGAGGGTTGTCTGTGTTTTATAGCATGTTATGTGATTTATTTTTATTATTATGTGTTTTCTAAACTATTCTCAGCCTTAGTCTAGGATAGACTAGTTATGCCTTAGATCCACGAGCCTTATAACTTTATAAATTTTCCAATACTTCGCTTCAAACAAACTAGCTCCTTCAAGACAAGAACAGTAGACTTATGTATATTAGTATAAGCCTTAGCTTAGGCATTTATGTAGATTGTTAGGCATTTTGTCTTCTCTCTCTATTTATGTGTCTTTGATGTGTTACTAGTGTTTGTAAGCTTTCTTGAGGTTGAGGTATGGTTGGAGCCTAGTTGAGATCCATTTTCAGAATCGACACTCCCCTGGATTACTCTTGCTATCTAGGTGACTTAGGCCCCTGGAAATGGACTGGTTAGCTGTTTAGTTTCATGTATGTAATACCCTATTTATTTGGCATGCCATGGGTCACTATTGATAGTGTGGAAGCTTACACCCTATGGAGTGGACTATTTGGTTGGGTGGCCTGAATTGGTTGTCACTTTTGTTAGATGGCATATGAGTTGACTAGTTTCCTGGTTGTTGGTATCTGGTCTGGGAGGCTGGATGATGTTCTAAGATTTAGATTTGTGTTAAGTGTCCTTCTTGTAGGCTTAGCTATTCTACGTATTTGTCTACTCATGGTTCTATTAACGTTTTTATTTAATCTTGCACATAATTGTACCATCTAGGTTTGTGAGACGTCTACTTAGGTTTAGTTAGTTGTTCTTAGATTTACTTTTAGTATGCTTGTGTGCTTTCCTCCTTTTCCTATTTTTACTGTTGTGTATCTAGATTCTCTCTATTTTATATTGTATTTACCTTTCTTGCTTTGTCTCCTTATGATGCCTACTAAGATCCTTTATTTAGTACTAAAACTACAATATGTATCTTTTTTTGCGATGCAGGTCCTAGTACAGCTACAAATGGTAGTCATAATGCCATCTTTTTAAGCTTTGGGATATCAGAGATGAGGGTGACCAGTTGGAATTATGGACTTGTAATGACTCGTGTGGTCATATTTTTGTGTTTTGCATGCTTTTTCCTATGTTTTCCCTTCTTGTACCTCTGCTACAACTTATTTGTGGTGCTGAGTTTTGTGGCACACTCTTTGAGGTATTTGGTGTAAGTTTTGAGTTTTGGAAGCTTAATGTTTGGAAAAGCTGACTTTAGTCAACATAAAAAGATTTTGATGTTGGATCGGAATTTTATCAATTCCATTTGCTCCTGAAGTGTCCTTTTGTTCTACAGTGATTATTTTTTCTTTTGTTTTTGAACTATCATTTAGAATAGGTGTGATTAAATTTTTTTTGTTGAGTTTTTTCAAACTGTAACATAGGGAAGCTTTCATACTAGACGTTCTAGGAATTAAATTCATCAGCACAGTTAAATTTTGAATGATAACTTGGTCAATAAAAACCTTTGGTTTGAATCTCGAGGGTGTCAAGTTGAGTATTTAGCGTTTTGTGTGGTTTTGGGGTCTCTTAATTAAAGTGTATACTTTGGTCAACAATTGCACGATATGACCTCGAATTGATATTTTGTCATATCCATTGAGTATGGAATGTTATTTCTAAGTGGTTTTCACTTTTGGTATGCATCGTTTGGACTCCAAAGAAATTCCGAGCTCTTGTTTGATGAATTGGATACTTTGGCCTTTTCTTGAATTTGTTGGTGTCTAGTTTGACGACCTAAGTAAAATCTTGGTCTCTTAAGTAAAGTCCACTTAAGAGACCAAGAGACCTCTTAAAAGAAGGACACAATGGAGGCAAAGGTCGCTTAAGCAACTGAACCTTAGCTTCCGTAAAGGTCGCTTAAGCGAAGGAAGCCTCTTCAGGAACGGTTTGCTTAAATTAACATTTGACCACTAAAGTGAGGATCTTTTATGCGAATAAATTTCCACTTCTGTGAAAAATGTTGGGATTAAATTTCTATTTTCATTAATATATTCAAACAAGAAACTTGAAAAGAATTCCAAAAAGAATCTACTTGGGTCAATGATGAGTCCTTAAATTAAAATCATTTAGGGCTTTATTTTAATGTAAATAGTGTTCTCTAATGCTCATTTTGTCTCAATATCTAATGAAAACTCTTAAGTTCTATGTATTTGATGTTTTAGCATAAGCATGGACACGTAGGCACACAACGGGAGAAAAAACAATTAAAAAGAGAAGAAGTTGAAGCTTCAGCATCGCCAAGTACTTGGCGATCAGCCGAAAGGATGCATTTCACCCTTTGTTCCAACAAGAGAAGTCTTAAAAGAATGGGTTCAAAACGGCAATGAAAAGAAGCAATCGGCACTTCCCCGAGTAGTTTCACGAAGTAGAATGATTCCACGCATTGATCCAAAACGCATAGATAGTGAAGGCAAAGCACGAACGGTGATGAACTAGAAGAAGGGCGAATAACCGAATCACTCGATGATTCACGAAATTTGCCGAATTGATTTGCTAGCACAAAATATGAAGTCTACAAATACTACCCTTAGTTATTATTTTTTAGAAGTCGGAACATTATTATAATTTTTCACTTTTAGAACTTTATTACTTGGTATGTTTCTCTCAAGTTTGGAAGGGTTTCGTGGGAGGCTTGAAGAAAGAAGTTCATCTTCCTCAAATCGGAAGTGGGTGTTCTCTATTATTTTTGATTTACTCATATTAAGGTTTATTTTCTTATACCCATATGAGTTCCTTATCATTTTAGGTGTATTTTGTTTGTGCTTGATGTGTGGCTAACCCCCGCCCCCCCCATTCTTGGAGTGCGGTTTAGAAAATATGTGTTGATATTATTGTTGGGTGTTGCTTGCTGATAGGATTAGATAAATTCTAACGGTCATTTCAAATTGTGGTTGTGGTTAAATTTAATGGGTTTTAGTTGCAAATACAAAACCACTCATGTGTTTTAGCTTGCTCTAGAGATAGATCGTGAAACCACGACCGCTATATTGAGATCCGCAGTAGTGGGAGGACATGAGGTTCACCTCGAGAGGGTGAGACCTAGTCCCATATCCAAGTATTCTTCATCAAAGTGTTTAGGGCTAAGGGTTTTTTTTAGGTTTAAGTGGATAAGGTGTAGACTGGTCTTCACTAGATGAGTGGGTGTCTGAGAGGATCCCCTTTTAATATAAGGTAAGTTGCCCGATTGGGAATTCATTTTCTCCTAAAGCTTATCCTAGTTACTATTATTTTGCAAATTTCCCTATCAAAAGAATGTACCTATTTATTTACGTCTACGTATACTGCGTTCACACACCAAGAACTTTCCTCCATACTTGTTTCTCCATTTATTTTAATTATTTTTATTACTTGTGAAAAAAACCCTTTTGATTTGACACTTTGGTGCAAAAATTGAATTTAGTTTGTTTTTATTTGATAATTTCATAAACTATTACTAACTAGAACAAAATTATAGTGTAACTACTATTTCCACTACCACTCCTTTGGAACTCGACCTTAACCATTGGTTGGGTTACTATAATATCTTCTATTGGGAGACACTCAGGATGTAGGCTAGTGTCATTGATCACGATATCACATGATAGGAAGCATCAAAACTGGCACTGCAGCTGGGAGTGGTGTTAACTAAAACATCGTTAACCAACATTTTTATTTTTTTTATTCTTTTCAGCTTGGTTTCTCATTTGACTATTAGTGTTTTAGGTAAGTATGTCATGTGCTACATGTGACAAAATGGAATAGCCTAGACTATAGGTAATCGCATGTCGGGATAAAATCCTAACCTTGAAACAATTGGCGGGTCAAAGGATTCACCAGTCTTGGGCTAGGTTTAGAGGACTGATCACTCAATGCCCAAGTCATGACTTCTCTTACATAATACTCATTTATTGTTTTCACCAAGGTCTCTGTCCCGAGACCAAGATACTAGTTTACACCCTTGTTACAAGCGGTTTTGCAAAGAAGCCATATTCAACAACATTTAACTATTTCACGATGTAGCTTAAATAAACCTAGAGGTAGAACAAGACTTTAAGTTAGTAATGCTAATAAATCATATTGATGAGTTGACAAAAAGATGATGAAGATAGAAGGCCAGTACAAGAGGAAAGATAAGTATACCCCCCCCCCCCTCTTGAGTATTTAAACTGCAATACTTTGAAAATCTAAGAAGTGTTCTAGATCCTAACATAAGTGTCATAATTTATACACTGTTTTAAGGTCTGTTTTAATTAATATAAGTAAATTACGAAGTCTAGAAACCAAAACGTCCATGACGTATAAAAACTAGTGCAATAAGGTATAGCGTGCCTTAGCCTATTTGACTAGCTTTTTGGAGTCGAAAAATGATTAAAATTGGAGGAAGGGTGTCTAACATAAATTAGAGTTAATTCAAAGTCGAAACGTCTGGTCAATACTCTTTAAGGACCAACCAAGGTCCCTTGAAGAGGACCTATGTTTTTTAGGGTCAAGTGACTACCCAAGGCAGTATGCACAGACGAGTGCCAACGACGGGGCGTGTGTCAATTGAGAGGGCTTCGATGGTCACTTTTCCAAATTCTTGAAGGGCCTCTTTTTCATAGTCTTTGAACTTAGCGACGGATGTGCAACACGGAGTTTGCAGCGGTCATCGTCTCACAGACGAACCGTCGATCGGGGTTTCGTTTGTGAGGAGTCTATTTTGCTGCACGATTTTACTTAAGTTAATTAATTAGTTGTATTAGTTAGGAAGTAAATTAACGGTTAGGATAGGTCTAATTAAGTTAGTTAACCCCCTATATAAAGCCCTAACCTAATTACACTAACCTAAACTCTCATAATTCCCAAACCCAAAACTCTCTTCCTTCTCTCTTTTGTCTCTCTCAAAGAAACCACATTGAAGACCAAGCTAGAGGTGGTTTCAATGGATGCAAAGGGTAAATTTTCTCTATCAATCTTCATCAATTAGTAAGTAAGGGGATCTCTTTCACCTTTGAGACCTCTTTCCTCAAAGGGTTCCATCAAATTGATTTCAAAAGTTGAGTTTTCAAGTGGGTTTTCATCCAATAAGAATTTGATGTTGTGAATTATTTGCTTAATATTTATTTTTGATATTATGAATATATTAACATGTATTCTAACTTAATTATGATATCTTAATGAATTGGTCTAGTTTGTAGAAGATGACTTTTACCCCTTAACCTGAGGTTATGATCATGATGTGAATTGAGTAATGTTGGTTCAATTGACTTGGTTATTGGTTGAATTACTGCTAGGTGATGTTATTTTATCAATCATGAATATATTAGGGTGAATTATATTGCTATCATTCTAGTTCTTTAGTAATTGATTTATAATATGACGTTGATCTATGTCTATTGTCTTAAGCTATGAACTAGTAATGAATTGTGATATAGTGATACCATTGACTTTGTTTTCATTTTTGTTATTGATGAGTGATGATATTATACCCTAATTGGGTTGATTTGAAGGGTTTATGGTAAGACCTTGATGATCGATTATGAAGGAGACTTGGTAAGTCTTGTGCTCCCTATTATTTACTTCAATTATGGTTAATTGTGATTAAGTCATGATGTTGTATTGGAGTATGCCTTGTATTAGGATTGATAGGGTTGTATGATATTTAATTAAAGTATCTTGACTATGGCTTGTGAGGTGTTGTCTAAGATGTAAATGTTATAAGGATGGTGATGATTTACCAATTTGCCTTATTATGCAATGATATCTAAATTTGCTAATCTCACTTATATGAATTGTTATAAAAGGAGTATACTCATGCAATTCTTATTTAGCTATGATGATGATGATTTTATACAAGGGATAGACCCTATGACCTACATTATGCTATGATGATTAATAAAGACATTAAAGATATTTCAAAAGAGACTCTAGCTTAGAACCGAGTGAACTAGAGTGAGGAATGTCCCTTCCCACATAAGGAAGGTAGGATCACTAATGTACTCTTGAGATTGGAGACTATAATGCATGTAGCATAAAGAGGGTCCCAACTATATCTCCTAGTTCTTGAACTATGTTTCCCCCATTGGAATACTAGCTAGTGGATCCACATAGTTGCTATGTTCATGTTTTGATACTACCTTGGCAAGTATTATGCCTTCTTTCGGTGTAGGGTTCCATGACACCGGATTCCACATTAGCTCATGTGTTCTATGTCGGTTAGGGCAATATGTTCCCAAAAGGTAAAATGAATTAAAGGAATGAACTCTAAATAGGAAAACCTAAATGGTTTAGCTTAGTCTAGGTAGGGGTATGGGATTCTACCTAAACATTGCACTAGTTAGCCTTGAGGGAAGTCTTAGGAGGATGTTCTTATATATGTATGTGCTTATAATGGTACATGATACTTATATGATGAACTTTCACATTGTTGACACTATTTGTTTATTAGTTTCACTTATAAATATGTGTTGGTCTCCATTGTTAAAGTATGATGATAGTCCTCTTAAATGTCATGCTATGTGAAGAGGGATGTTAGTCATGATTCTTGTTGGGTTAATTAATTGAGTAAGGTTATGGGGCTTTGCTTGGTCATTGCACTTGTTGACTTGATAGGAGTTCATGGGTAATTGTCTTGCTTTGATTATGTTTTAATGAACTCCTATTCATGCTTGTTGATGTTAGTACTTGATGATAGAGTTGCTTTGACTATGTGTTTAATTATGTGATATGCATGTTGACTTGACTAGACCTAGTATTGTTGGTTTTGTGATGTACATGCCTATGACTCAAAGAATATGTCTTTTTGATTGGTATGGTCTTCTTGAATGTGCATAAGGTTTTCAAAGGGTAAAATAGCATGTTTTCATGAAAGGTCCCTTTTTAGCATGATTTGATAATATGTGTGCATAAGGTCTCATACTTAGTACAAGTGGTGTACTAACCCCATTTTCTTCCTTTTCCCCAACATTTTAGGTTCCGGTCGTTGAAGGGCTTTGAGACGACTTTGAAGAGCACTTGAAATTCTTAATCATCCAAGTTGCGTAGGTCCTCATTTTCCGAGGCCAATGCCAATATCAATCTATGAAGTCATTTAGATTTAAGACTCTTATGTTCTTTACTTTTCATTTAGATATTAAACATTGTATGACCTATATGTGGTCTTGTTTCATTGATATATGGGCTAGACCCAATTTGATATACTTTGTTAGATGGTTATGAGATGAGACATGCTTTTGAGACTATGTTATATTCTATATATCTATGTGCAATAAAAGAAGAAGACTAAGTAATCTTTATATACGAAGGGTCTATGTATGCTCAATATATATCTATTATGTGTATATAGAGGTCTATGTAAACCTCAATGTAGAAGTAGTAAAAGTTTTAAATTTCCGCTAAATTTGACCTATTAATGTAATGATGTAAGCTCAGAGGCTAGTCTTAGTCCTCAAAGAGGACGACGACGCTGGTTACGTCTAGGGGTATTCCCGGATGTGACATAAACGTATTGATGGAATACTTTTAACCATTCTATTGAAGGTCAGTGAACATGATAGAGCACTAGAAGAATTAAATGGAAACATCGAAGGGGTGAAACGGAAGATTTGGTCTCATTCCACAGATGTCCAAGTGCTCGACAATCTCATGGGTTAAGAGTTGCTACACTTCAATTCGCAAGAAAGCAAAGAGTCACATGGTAGTGGCGCAGAAATCAACAATAATGAAGCGTAAAAGAAAAACATACGTCGTTCCACGACGTTAACTAAGGCATTGTTTAGGAGGCAACCCAAAAACCTTTACTTGATTTTTCTTATTTATCTTTGATAAAATAAGTGTATATTGATTGTACAGGTTTAAGAAGGAAAGTACTTGAAAAGATGCAAAGTGACAGGGAATAAGTCCTTTTGGCCGAACGCGAACAGGTTTGGCATAACCAATCTTTCCTGCCGTTTGACTCAATGCATCTTAAAGATTGACTCTATCAAAACTCGGCGGAGTAAAAATCTTTGCCAGCGACTCGCCAACTCACTGGGTGATCTCGACAATGTCCGGCGATGCCACTTCCACAAGAAACTTGGAATCCTATTAGATTTGGCAATAAAATAGAAAATCAGTTCTTAATCGAGCCATTAAGAGAGATAAGTTAATATCACCGAATGAGCGGAATTGGTACGAACATAGGCATCGAGTTTAAAAGTCTGCTTTCATGCCCTTTCTTTCATTTGTCCCTTTTCACAAACTCACACTTACTCTAGTAGTCATATTTTAGGAACTTTAGAATATTTTAAGAGTCGAATTATTCTTAGATTCGGATTGCAGTGCATCCTAGCATATCGAGTACATCAAAATCAATACAAAAGGTTGGTGTCCGCACCCTATGTAACTTTGATTGAATTTTATTCTCAAAAGTGATAACATTATCTTTTTGATGTGTGTTGGGTAGCATTAGAAGTGTTGCTTACCTATTTTGGGGTACGATTATTTTTACCATACTGAGTAAAATGTTTGATTCTGAAAATTATGCCTTAAAATAGATTAAAAAAAAGCATGGGATACACATAACTAATCCTAGTTCTACGCTTAATTTGAATGGTGCCTGATTTGGTTTCATTTTAAAGGGTAACGGGGTTGAATTCGGGAAGTTCGATTGCAAATGGGCATGTTGGGATGTTGGGCGAGCTGGGTGGAGCTCGCCGATTGATATAACGTGGTTTCACGGTATTATTAATACTTTTTCCTTAAGTTTAGTGTGTCCAAAAGCCTTTTTGTGCTAATTTTTATATAAGTTTCTCTTTATTTTGCAGGAAATCTGTCCAATGATGAATGCGGAGATTTTGAGCGAAGAAATGCAGAAGAGACCACCTACGGAGCTTATGACGGTCCGTCGTGCTTGTGACGGTCCGTAGGTGGCAGCGTTGTGCAGCTGCTGAAGGAAGATGGGGATGTCTGACCAAGTGTGGGGCTACGGAGTTCATGACGGTCCGTCGTGTCTATGACGGTCCGTCCTGCAGGTTCGTCATGAAGTTCAGAGAAGCAGTCCCAGTATCCATATTCCAAGAGTTCAAGTGTTTTGAAACGAAGACCCTCGACGGACCGTTGTGCCTATGACGGTCCATCATACCTACCGTCAAGGGTAATGAAGAGAGCAGCAGAAGAAATTCCATAAGTATGGGACGACGGAGTCCATGACGGTCCATCGTGACCACGAGGATCCGTCGCGAGTTCCGTCGACCCAGCCGCGTTTTGACAGATTTCCAGCAAATAGAGTCCTTGTTTAATTAGGTTTTTATTTTCTATAAATAGTTCGAAAAACCTCGTTTTTTGGGGTTAGACTCTGGCTTATTGTTCGACTCCGTATTGTTAGACATCATATTAGTAGACACTGTATTGTTAGACTTTTGAGAATCATTAGACTTTTTGTGAGATTGTTGATTACTTTGAGATTCTTGCAAATGATTTTTGGTGATTAATCAAGCAAACTTTTGGATTTTACTCTTTCTCATTGAAGTAAGTACATGAATTCTTATATCATATATTTGAATATTGTGATTATGACTATGGGTAACTAAACTCCATAACTAGGGTTGTGGGAACCATAGGCAAATAATGAGATAAAACCTAACTAAAATAACAATTCTAGAATAGTGTCTTGCATGTATTAATAATTCTTTCGCTTAGAAGTCTTTTTAACGGATGGCCAACGTTAGAACTCGCCTTAATGCTACTTGCCGGACCAAGGAGGTAGATAATAGGAAAAGAATTATTAACATAGATTTAGTGTATACTATCTAATAGGCTAGTATTGATTGGTACGAGGTAATAACTTAGTCAAATATCGAATACGATGCTTAATATGAGGTAAAGATAAGGGTTAGGAAAGCAACACACGTAGCCGGACCAAGGTGCGGAGTGAGATTTTCTAGATGCCGGACCAAGGATTTAGAAATACATAACTTATCACTTTGCATGCAAGATACTAGGAAAGAATTGTTATAGTTAGAATTATCAAGTTATGAACCTGTGGGGAACACGTAAACCCTAGTTACTTTGATTAATTGATTAAAATCCAACATTCAAAGCTGTTAAGTGTCTCTTTCAATTGCGTTATTTATTTTCACTCATTTAGAATTAGAAACCCCCCTTTTATTGTTTTTACTTTCCAAGGAAGTCATTGACCAAACAATAGTAATAACAGATTGAAGTTAAGTCTAGACTATTTTCCTCGTGGGAACGATCCCAACCTCACTAGTTGGATTATTTACTTGACACGACCGCTTTACTTCTTATTTGAGAAGTAAGTTTGAGCGTATCAAATTTTGGCGCCGTTGCCGGGGAATATAGCTTTTAGATTAACTTGAACTTATTACTATAGTTTAGTTGATATTTTCTTGATTTTACTTTGTTTTATTGTTTTTGATTCTTGCAGAACCATCCTCCTTGTATGCCAAATACACGGAGAGGAAGAGAACCCTTGTTTCCCTACGATCACGAATTAGAGCGTACACTGCGCAATATGAATCGAAACTTGGGAATAAATGATGATGATCCGAACCTGAACATCCCAGCTCCGGTTGATGTTCATGGTCAGTTGTTACCCGATGCTCCGGGTGAACACCAACAGAGGGGACAAAATCCCGCTCCACGGCCCCAAGCATACTACAGAGGCTATGATAACATAGCAGACTCCGATGGGCCACTAGTTTTGCCTCCTCTACCCACAGGCCACACTTTTGTGGTAACTAGTAGCCTGATGCAAATGCTCACTGCTAGAGGTTTGTTTTCAGGGCTACCCCCTGAGGATCGACATGCCCATATAGCTAAGGTAAGGGCAGTGTGTAAAAGCTGTGTAGGGAGGCCTGATTTGGATTTAGATGTAATAGGGCTCAGAGTGTTTCCTCTCTCACTGACGGGAGAGACTGCTATATGGTTCACTGAGCTCCCATACAACTCAATCTTCACTTGGAACCAACTAAGGGATGTTTTCTAAGCACGCTACTATTCGGTCTCCAAGAAACTAAACCACAAAGACAGAGTGAATAACTTTGTGGCACTACCAGGAGAGTCAGTTAGTAGTTCTTGGGATAGATTCACCTCATTCTTGAGAAGTGTTCCAAATCACCGTATAGATGATGAGTCACTAAAGGAATACTTCTATCGAGGACAGGATGATAATAATAAAGCGGTGTTGGACACTATAACATGTGGATCTTATGGGGAGTGTCCTTATGCTGAGATTGCCAAAAAATTAGAGAAAATCTCCCGGAATAATAAATCTTGGAGTACTAGGAACTCTGATACAGGGAGAAACACCTTCGCAGTGCAGTCCACTCACAACCCAGCCACAAATGAGATTCGTGAAGAAATGGCTCAGATGAGAACTGAGCTTGGGTTGGTACTAAAACATGTCACTGGGGTGCAGAAAAGATAAATGCAGTCAACGACTTGGCTAAACCACCACCTCCTTATGATGAATGCTATTATGCGGAGGACACCTATGCAGTAAATGAGCAGACAGGGGGTTCCCGACCAAGCGCCCAAGGCTCAAATAAGGATAATTGGCGCCAAGGTCAAGGGAACCAAGGTCGGAACTATGGTAACTACAACCGTGAGGGTCATTATGTCCGAGATGGAAACTACAACCGCGACAACAACTTCAACAGGGGTAACTACGGTAACAGAAATGATAGGAATGGGCCCTATGTCCCTCCCCAAAATCGTGAAGTTACTCCTAGGTATGGTGGAGATAGTATGGCGCGAGTTGAGGATATGTTGCACAAAATGATGAGGAGGTTCGATGCTAGTGATGAGCACATTAAAGAGTTAAGGTGTGATTTAGCTAGTATTGGGAAAAAAGTTGATACACATGCAATATCGATTAAACAGATCGAGTTGCAAATGGCCCAATTATCTGCGACAGTGAACACACGGCAACCAGGCACTCTTCCTAGCAACACTGTCCAAAATCCAAAAAATGATGTGCACTGTATGGCGATCACTACTCAGGGTGGTAAGCAAACCATTGACCCACCTATGCCGTCTGATGAGGAAAATGTGAGAAAGGATGATGATAAGGTGGTAAAGGGTAGTGTTTAGGAAGAAGAGAGCAATGGAAAAGATGCAGAAGTCCCTATGAAGGTAATTCCCATGCCTAGACCACCACCACCCTTCCCTCAGAGATTAGTGAAAAAGACCGATGATGGTAAATATCGGCGTTCTATAACAATGCTAATGCAGCTCTCTATCAATGTCCCTTTGGTAGAAGCTCTAGAACAAATGCCCGGTTATGC
>NC_028637.1:63643408-63743550 GCF_001406875.1 Solanum pennellii
GATTTTGTTATTCTTGATTGTGAAGTCGATTTTGAAGTGCCTATTATTCTTGGGAGGCCATTCTTTGCTACAGGTACAGCCTTAGTTGATATGGAAAAGGGGCAGATGAAATTTCGGTTAAACAATGAAGAAGCGACCTTCAACGTGTGTAGGACTATGAGGCAGAGTGGTGAGCTCAAATCAGTATCCGCCATATCCCACAAAGAAAAGATGAAGAAGGAGAATGAACAAAAATGTGCAAAACAAGAGTTTAGGGTTGGGGATTTGGTGCTTGTAGACAGTTCTGGATCGCCTTGTCTTCCGGGCAAGCTCAAGTCCAAATGGACTGGCCCTTACTTGATTACCCAAGTATTCTCTCATGGAGCAGTTGAGTTAAAAGCCAAGGAGGGAGTGCGGTTTAAGATGAATAGAGATCGAATAAAACTCTATTTTGGGCATAAAGCATCAGGGAATGAAGTGATAGAGGCATACCATCTTGATGAAGTCTGAGTAATCAAGTGTCCCCAGTCGTGCCGCGACATTAAATCAGGCGCTTGTTGGGAGACAACCCAATACTTATAGTCTTTTTGGTAATGGTAGCATTTTTCTACTAATGGGTTTTTAAATTTGCAGGCACATCACCAGGAAATTCTGCAGAAAATTACTCTGCAGCAGTCACTGACGGATACATCGCGGACCGTTGCGCCTGCGACGGACCGTTGTATGCCTCCGTCGTACCAGGTACGTCTTTCTGTTATTCTCAAAGTAGGGCACACACGACGGACCCAACGACGGATTGTCACAACTGAGACGGACCGTCATCGGGGAGTCGTTGCGTCATTAATGAGTCGTATCCGACCCGACCCGGTTGGAGTATTTTTCAAAATCAGACCGTTTAAACCCCCCAACCCCTCATTTCACCCCCATTCCTTCACTACTCCCCCTATTTCCCTCTCTTTTCAATTTCCACAATCTCTCCCTCTATCAACCGATCATTGTACCCCAAAAATTCTCCAAAGCCCTAATAGTTATAATCTACTAGTCGGAGTTGCTACTGTGGGTGTCTTCTTGGTCACCGAGTACTTGCCCATCTTGTTTTTCTCCAATTCTAAGGTATGTGTCTCTAATTTCTACTCATTTATATTGCATTTTTGTTTATTAATTAGTATTAGCTTAGTTCTTCGTCATATGTTCGTTTCTTTTATATAAGATTCTGTCTAACCTAGGTTAAAAATGTTCGAAATTTCCGTGTTTACAACCCTAGACATAGGTGCTTTCGCATTGCTAGTTTCCTAGGTAGTTGGGTTAGACAAATGTAGGTCCAAAACACTACAAGTTGATTTGGGTTCATCGGGACTGCATGGGGTACCCCCAGTTCTTTCACTCATCTATAGAACGAGACCCCGATGACGGACCGTCGTACCCACGACGGACCGTCGTATGGTCCGTTCCAAAAGCCCTAACACCCCACTGTCCATTTTTTCCAAGTTTCCTTCAACGGACACATGTGACGGACCGTCATACCCACGACGGTCCGTCCTGCACAATCGTTCTGGTTGTCAGAGACCCTCTTTCTGAGGGTCTCTCACTTTTTCTAAGTGTCCTTCAACGGACACATGTGACGGACCGTTGTACCCACGACGGTCCGTCCTGCATGACCGTTAGGACGGTCAGAGACCCCTCTCCTAAGGGTCTCTCATTTTTTTTTAAGTGTCCTCTGACGGACACCTACGAAGGACCGTCGTACCTGTGACGGTCTGTCCTGCACATACCGTCATACTAGTCAGAGACTCTCCTTCAGGGTTCTCCATATATACATAGTCCAAGTAAGACACGATGGACCCCATGACGGTCCGTCATAGTCACGACGAGCCGTCACCAGGCCCGTCGTGTGTCACTGTTACCATAGAAATGACATACTGTTTTAATTATTTTTTTTTGTGGTTTTGCTTGTCTTGTTTGCCACTTCTCGTACTAATATTGATCCTTTACAGGTACTATCTACTATGGCACCCAAGCAAGATCGAATCTATGCACGCGGGCGATCGAAGTCTGTCGCCCCGTCTGCCCGCATGGTCACTGGCTCTGATGATGAGCGTGACCCCGAGTACATGCCCCCAGGCACTTCCACCCCTTCCCGTACTGCACGTGCTCCCAGAGCCACACCCAAAAAGGTGGCGTCCGGCGTAGTCACTGCCTCCCAGTCTGATGAGGAGCGCACACTGATCGGCAGATNTCACAGATAGATAGGCGGGCTGCCCCCGCCAAACAGGCCCCACTGGAGCAGGTCCGAGTACGGGTGCGGGTTGACATTTCCCTGCCTGCCATCCGCCGGTTTCTATACGGCGAGGGTGTTGCTGCTACGCGGACCCCTCTTACTGCCGAGTTTGACTACCGATGGCAGATTGTTAAAGATGGCCAGTTCCTGCGCGAGCCATCACTGAGAGAGACCAGCAAGAGGTGGATGGCCCTGCACCTGTCAGTTGATGGAGAGGGTGCCGACTGGGTGACGGAGCCAAAGGGGGCCATCAAGAAGGCCAACCTAACTTTCACGACGAAGTTCTTGTGGCTGATTGTCGCCACTGCTTTTCCCCCACAACTGCTGATAATATCGTTACATGGGATCGAGCAGTGTTGATGGCGGCGATGATTGCTGGGTTCGAGGTGAATTTCGCGTGTCTTCTACAAGCAGACATGCACGAGAGGGCTTTCAAGGTCACTACTACTTACCCTTTCAGGTGCATGATCTTTTCTCTCTGCAGGTCCGCAGGTGTGCCTATATGGCACGTAGATCAGCTCAAGACCCCGCAGGGCACTGTTGATGTCGGCCTCATCAGGGATGAGGCCAATGAGTTGGCTCCACGCAGAGGGCCCCGTCCAAAGCTGCCCCCACTTGCTGATGATCTTGCTGATACGGTATCCCAGGCCCGCACGACTACACAGGTGGCGTCCACTGACACTACCCCGGTCGAGTCTATCCCGGGTAGTAGCACTGCCCCGAGCTCCCCTCGCACAGCCCCTGTACCTGCGCTGGTCCCGCTTGCTAGGGTCCAAAAATTAGAGGCGCATTCAAAGTTGTTAAGTGTCTCTTTCAATTTAGGCAGTTATTTTCATTCATTTAGAAATAGAAACCCCCCTTTTATTTTACTTTCCAAGGAAGTAATTGACTAAACAAAAGTAATACTAGATTGAAGTTAAGTCTAGACTATTTTCCTCGTGGGAACGATCCCAACCTCACTAGTTGGGTTATTTACTTGACACGACCGCTTTACTTCTTATTTGAGAAGTAAGTTTGAGTGTATCACCGATCCACTTGGCGGTTCTCTTTATGTCCCCATCTCGCCACTATTAGCATCATAAATGAATTGAAGACTACGTACATTAATTATATCATAGTGCACATTTTGTTAGAGAAAGAAAAAGAGACATTAAAATTGTAACTAACACTTTTTAAATAAAATACAAATTTCAAGTGAAAAGTAAGTTTGCAAGATCGGCTGTATCAAAGTTTAGTTAGTCAAATAAATGAGTGTTTTTAAAATTATCAATAGTTTAGGAATGAAACTAATAATTCACGTCGAATTTAGAAATGTCTTTAATACTTCTCTCTAAAAAAGTATTGTATGATACAATCTGTAATAAATTTCTGTTTGGGATATATGCAAGTATTCAAATTCCTATTGAGTGCACATAAAATTTGAATATGAAAATATAATATTAAATTTAATAGTATGAAAAAATAAAATTGGATTTTATAGAACAACATTAGTAATCGAAACATAAATAAATTCGTTGACATTAAAAAATAATAATTGACATGACTATTTAGTGTTCTATCCATTTTAACTATACTAGTTCTGGAAATGTGTCTTGCACGTTTGACCTCTGTTATAATTTATATAGGCCCAAGATATAACATTGCTCAACATTGTCTGACGTACTCCTATATTTTTTTTGTGCATATATAATAAAAAATTTTAGTGTTTACTTTCTGTTTAAAACATAAATATCACTAATTTTTTTGGTGAGTGATGAGCAACTTGTAAGGCTAGAACTAAGCCCCAAGGCTAAAGTTTCTTGAGACATAAATACTCCAACAATCATAAAAATAAAAAAAAATGAATGAAGAATACAAACTAATAATAAAAATAGTGACCAATAAAAAATTTTACAAGAACTATTAGATTATGTGTTTCTCCAACAACCATGAAAATAAGATATGAACGAAGGCACAAATTAATAAGAAAATAGCGACCAATAAAAAAATACTCCTTACAGAAGAACTATTAGATGATGAAACACGAAGTGTGGTGGATTAATATTTTTTATCCAATTTATAAAGAGAGAAATTAAGTACATGAAAGTTTTGTGCATGAATGTGATTAATGGTAGAAGCTAAAAAGTTTTAACAATCAAATTTATTAAGAAATGGGAAATGATAAGTTGTAACATCTAATCATATATTTGGTCTAGTTTAATTGTCATTATTGATTTAATTTTAAAAATTAGTAAAAGATCTTTTAATTTAAAAAATTGGTGAAGGACATCTTCGTAATCTAACTTTGAACTAAAAATCTTTCCACTTATAATAATATATGATAATGTTTATATTAAATTGGAAAACGAGTTAGAGGATAAATAATAAATGCTAAGGTTGATGATAAAAAATAATATTTTTCTTTTCTTAATATATTTAAAGTGACAAATAGAATAAAAAATCAATTTTTTTTTAAAATAGTAAAAGTGTAAAAATGAACCAGTAAAGTATATCAAAATCAAAATTATTGAGTGATTACTCCTGTAGTGATAGAATTATTTGAGGAAGTCGAGAAGACATGGGAAACTGGTCCTGTTCTACCAGAGATTTCGACAAAGATAAATGATTAAAAGGATGGCATAAAGAGGTTCTCTTTTACAAACCAATAACTCAGGAGAAAAAGCAAATTCGTGTTGGGAAATCACTCATCTGTGAAACAAGAAATTATCCAGATCTGGCATGATAAACCAGTCGGTGGACCCTCTGGGATAGAGAATGCTTACAAGAGAATAAGTAGTTAATTATATTGTAAGGGGCTTAAGTAGGAGGTGACCAAGTACGTTAGGCAATGTGCTACTTGCCAAAGAAGAAAATATGATAGTTCTGCCTATCAAGGTTTCCTACAACCTCTTAAGATAGCTAACACAACTTGATCTAGTATAAACATAGATTTCATTGATGGCCTCCTAAAGTCTAAGGGGAAGTCAACTATCTTGGTAGTATTAGACAGACTCGCCAAGTATGGACGCTTCTTGGCCATTAGTCACCCATATAACGTTGCTTCTGCTGCTCAACTCTTTTAGCTCAGGTGTATAAGCTCCATGGAATGGCAGAAAACATCATTAGTGATAGGGATCCAATATTTGTGAGCAAGGTTTGGCAGGACTTGTTTGCTACGCAAGGGGTCACATTGAGCACATCTACAGCTTACCATCCTCAAATGGTGGTCAGAAAGAGGTTTTAAACAGAATTATGGAGACATTTTTAAGATGTTTTTGTTGTGATAGTCGAAAGGATTGGTCGAGCTACTTGTCACTAGCAGAATGGTTGTATAATACTACCTTACATTAGCTATCAAAGTACTCACTATGAAGCTCTCTATGGCCATCCACCCTTCATACACATTCCTTATTTCCCAGGAGAAGCATCAGAAGAGGAAGTGGATAGAAGCCTCATTACAAGGGAGTTAAAGGTTCAATTGCTTAAGTTTCACCTATCTGAACCCAATAGAGAATGACATCATTAAATCAACACAGAACTGACAGGCAATTTAATGAGGGAGATTATGTTTATCTCAAGATACAACCCTACAAGCAACTCCTTATACCCAACAAATCTTTTTCCAAGTTATCATCTAACTATTATGGACCTTATCAAGGTTCTTCAAAAGTTGGTCCAGCAGCTTACAAGCTGAAGGAATATTGATTGTATTGAAGTGTTAACCTAATAAGAGAATACATGAGAGATATATATAGGAGATACAGGAAGGAGTACTAATCCTAATAGGACTAGGATTAAGGAGTACTAATTCTAATAGGACTAGGATTAGTACACAGTAAATACTAATATTATTTAATACTATTTATTTAATACTATCTGTTATTATCCCCCCTCAAGCTGAGCTGAGCGGAAGCGAACGGAAGCTTGGAACTGAGGTAATCGTGTTGTCGGCTCGGGAGAGGCATGGTGAGAATATCAGCCGGTTGTTCTTCAGTGGGTACATACTGCACAGTCATGGTGCCGGCCTGAACTTCATCGCGAACAAAGAGACAATCGGTATCAACATGCTTCATTCTGGTGTGTAGGACGGAATTCTTGGCCACACAGATGGTTGATTTGTTGCCAGAATAGAGAGCAGGAACAGTGTGAGTGGCGCGGAGTTCGCGAAGAATATATGTGACCCACATGGTCTCAGCAGCAAGAAGAGCAAGGGCGCGGTATTCAGCTTCAGTCGAGGACCGAGAGACCTTGGGTTGTTTTTTTGTACACCAGGAGATCAGGTTCGGCCCCAAAAAAACGAGAAACCCCGATGTAGATTTTCTGTCATTTTTATCATTCGCCCAATCTGAATCTGAGAAACCCCGAAGCTCCAAGTCCCCGGGTCGAATGAGTAAACCACGACCAAGAGTGCCAAAAATGTACCTGAGAATGCGTTTTAGACAATGGTAATCATGTTCACTTGGTTGATGCATGCGCTGAGCAACTCGGTTGACAGCAAACTGGATGTCAGGACGGGTAATGGCCAGATACTGTAGAGCCCCAATGAGGCTGCGGAAGTGGGTGATATCGGCAAAGGGGGTGTCGGCTCCATTCGTAGACGAAGAGACTGCCATCGGTGTTGGTTGACTGGTGCATTTTTCCAGTCCAGCTTTCTGCAACAGATCTCGAGCATATTTTGACTGATGAAGAAACAAGCCGCTGCCTGTCCGAGAAACCTCCATTCCCAGAAAATAATGTAACGGGCCAAGGTCCTTCATTTTGAAGGTAGTATGCATAGCTCGAGTGACATCCTGAATGAGAGCTGCAGTAGAGCCTGTAATAATGATATCATCTACATAGACAAGAAGAATGACTGTACCGTGTGCTGAATGTCGAGTAAACAGACTCGTGTCGTGTACGCAACACGTGAAGCCGAGTCCCTGGAGGAACGTTTTCAGACGTGTGTACCAAGCACGGGGGGCTTGCTTGAGCCCATACAGAGACTTCTGGAGTTTGCAAACATGTTGAGGGAAGCGGGGATCAACATAGCCCGGTGGTTGCGTCATGTAGATAGTTTCATCAAGCATGCCATGAAGAAAAGCATTGGAAACATCCAACTGATTGATGAGCCAATTGTTGCGCACGGCGAGTGACAGTACCAGGCGAATGGTTTCCTGCCGAATAACAGGACTGAATGTCTCGGAGTAATCAAGCCCATACTCCTGATTGTAGCCTTTAGCAACCAAACGAGCCTTGTACCTGGAAATACTGCCATCCGCATTGTGTTTAATTTTGTACACCCATTTACAGCCCACTGGGTGCCGCCCATGGGGCTTAGGTACAAGAACCCAAGTTTTCTGATCAGTCAAAGCCTTAAACTCGTCATCCATAGCATGACGCCAATAAGCATTTTTTGAGGCAACAGAGTAGGTTGTTGGTTCACTATCGGGAAGGGGTGTATTTGGTAGTATGGTAGCCTGAAAGGTTTTGGGTTTAAAGATACCGGCTTTGCCACGGGTTAACATGGGATGAGTATTGGGGGGTGGCACGGGCGGTGGTGATTCGGGGGTGGCCGGGAAGGACCCAAAACGGATCGGGCTGGAGATGTTGTGGGTATGGGGTGGTTCGGGTTGGTTGTGAGTGTGGGTGGTGGTTGCGGGTGTATTGTGGGTGACGGTCGAAGGGGTGATGAGGGGTGGTTGGGTAGTGGGTGGAGGTGTGGGGGAAGGTGGTGAGGGACCCTGTGAGTATGTTGGAAAAAGGGGAAGGACGCCAATGAATGATGTATTTGTGGAGGAGGAAATAGACTCGTAGGGAAACTCATTTTCGACAAATTTGACATGACGAGATATGTAGACTTTATGAGTTTGTGGGTCAAGACAGCGATAACCCTTGGAGGTAGGATGATAGCCCAAAAAAATACAAGGACGGGATCGGGGTTGTAATTTGTGAGTAATATGAGGGCGTAGCCAAGGGTAGGCAAGACACCCAAAGACGCGGAGGTTGGTATAATTGGGAAGTTCTTGGTAAAGGAGTTGATAGGGTGATTTGTTGGAGAGAGTGTGACTGGGCATTCTGTTAATGAGGTAGTTTGCGGTGGCTAGAGCTTCTACCCAAAAGGAGACAGGGAGATGAGATTGATGTAGAAGAGTAACCACCGTTTCAATGAGATGGCGATGCTTACGCTCAGCCACCCCATTCTGTTCGGGAGTGTATGGACAGGAGGTTTGATGTATAATTCCCAGGGATTGCAGAAACTGGCCAAAGATGTTATTGACATATTCCTTTCCATTGTCACTTCGAAAAAGTTTAACATGAGAATTGAATTGTGTTTTGACCATTTTTTCAAAAGTGACAAAGGTGGTGTATGCCTGTGATTTGTGTTTTAGTGGGTACAACCAAGTGTATTTTGTAAAATCATCCACAAAACAAATATAATAGCGAAAACCAGCAAATGAAGGAACAGCAGTAGGACCCCATAGGTCAGAATGAATAAGTTGAAAAGGTGCAGTTGTACGCTTCTCAGATAAAGTAAAAGGTAATTTATGAGATTTAGCAATTGAACAGGAGTCACAATTGTTTACATGAATGGAAGAAAAACCTAATTGAGACATTAAAGAATTTATTATTTGAGTAGACGGGTGACCCAGACGACTGTGCCACAACAGACTGTGGCCATCAGCCGAAAGAGCCACCGGAGCCACAGGAACGCTTTCTGAAACTGGGTGGGCAGACGAACTTGTGCCAGGAAGAACGTACAGACCATGCTCACAGGGGCCCTGAAAAATCACCCTCTTGGTAGTATTGTCTAGGATCTGAAAATCATTAGAGGTGAACAAGAGTGAGCAATTATTGTCTTTTGTGAATTGGTGAACTGAAAGGAGATTGGATTTAATAGAAGGGACGTGGGTAAGGTTACCTAGGTGAAAGATAGCGGTGGGGGTTTTAATGGTACCCGTGCCAGTGTGAGAAATATTAAGGGACTCACCGTTGCCAACAGTAATACCATTGGAGCCATGATATGGATTTGGAGCGTTAAGCTTGGATAGATCAGAAGTAACGTGCATGTTGGCCCCAGTATCCAACAGCCATTCAGAGGAAGGGCCGGCTTGAGATGCATAATTGGCACGGTTATCACTATTTCGGCTCTCCTCATACCGAAACCAGCAACGAACAGCGGTGTGTCCTGTTTTCTGACAGATTTGACAAGTTGGACGATCCCGCTCGTAAGTGCCCTGCCCGCCGCTGGAAGATGACTGCCCGCCGCTGCCGAAGGAGTGCAGGCTGTTGTTGCTGCCGTGCTGCTGACCGTCGTACGGCGGACGACTGCCCTGCCGACCGCCGCGCCCGCGGCCTCCGCTGTTTCTGCCGTAGCCGCCGCGGCTCCCCTGCCGGCCGCCACCACGCCCCCCGCGATAGTTCTGGCTTGCGGTGAGGGCGGTGGCCGGCTCCATAACAGCGGCTTCTCGGAGAAGAAGTTTGCTCTCCAGATCCACGTTGATTTCTTCACTTTTTAGCCACGAGGAGAGAGTAGCCAGGTCAACGGGCGTTGGACTGATGCGAACCGCCTGTTTAATGGAGGAGTAAGCTGATGGGAGCCCCCGAACGACGCACATGACGAGATCTTTTTCGGGAATGATTTCGTTCACGGTGTCGAGGGCTGTGATGATGGTGGAGACCTCGTCTAAATACTCCGCCATAGTTTTCGTGCCTTTGGTAATTGTGTGGAGACGATCACGCAATTGAAAAATATGAGAGTGGGAAATTGATGCATAGCGTGTTGCGAGGGCCGTCCACAGGGCTGAAGCAGTTGTGTAGGATCGGACGTGTTTCTGAACCGTGGGAGAGATGACCGCAATCAAACATGATCGGATCTGGCCATCCACGGCTTTCCAGGCGGCATGGGCCGGATTGGTTTTTTCTGATTTGTCCGTGGCGGTGATGACTGCCGGCGGCGGTTCTGTGCTTCCATCGACGTATTTGAGAAGGTAATTGGCCTCAAGGGCTGTAAGAACGGTGATTTTCCATGTAGGGTAATTTATGTCTGATAATTTTTCGGGAATCAGGGCATGAAGATGCCTGAGAAGGAGTTTAACGCCTGAAGGAAGTGAATCGAGAGGATCCACCTCGGTTGTCATGGCTGCCGCCGCCCAAGAGAAGAGAGGGAACGATCGGTGCCCTAAAAAAAAACCTAGAGAAAAGAAGATCTAGGTTTTCTGGCTCTTGATACCATGAAGGAATATTGATTGTATTGAAGTGTTAACCTAATAAGGGAATACAAGGGAGATATATATAGGAGATATAGGAAGGAGTACTAATCCTAATAGGACTAGGATTAAGGAGTACTAATTCTAATAGGACTAGGATTAGTACACAGTAAATACTAATATTATTTAATACTATTTATTTAATACTATCTGTTATTACAAGCTACTATTTCCCTCACTTTAAAATTTTATGGCAAACAAGTTTTCAACTATATTAGAAACTAAAATCTGAACATCACTTTTTCTTCGTTGCAAGTAAAGTGTGCTTTTAAATTTGGTTCCACCTTTAGCTTTTCATCTACTTCTTTTATTATGCTCATCTAAGTTATCTTATTAAATATTCATTTGTCCTATTTTATGTGATACTTTTTATTTTTCAAGAGTCAAAAAGTTTAATTTTGACCGGACATTTGTGTATAAAATCTTTTAAATTTTTTGAAATGAAATTTATGTATTTGTAAACTACGTAAAGAGTATTATAAGTCAAAATAATTGATAATTCAAAATGTTAAAAGAATCTATGAAAAACTTATAGTCGAAGATAAACTTATTTGAATCTATAAGTGTGAAAAATATCACATAAAATGGGACGGAAGGAGTATTAACCATTTAGAAATCAAAAGAACACATACTTTCTTAATCCTAACAGAAATAATTATGTTGTACAACTCAAAGGTGACTGGGTAATTTTTCCTCAAATCAAAAGGTACTCTTTCAACTAGTATCATATTCATATGGTATCGCTTTTCAAAATTTAGAGGTTAAACTATTTAAATGTTTTATAATTCTGACTAAGCTTCGTAAAGTAAAGCCTAGCCCCCCTTATTTGTACTTATCCCTATTGATATCTTCTTATTTTCCCTTAATAAAAGGCCGCTAAACAGTGTGTTTAGTATTCAAGTTGAAAGGGAAAAAAAGCCTTGGAAGTAGGATTAGGATGTAGTGAGAACTTGCCCTTTTGAAATTTGTTCAATTCTTTTATCCTGATTCTAAAATAAAATGACCATTTTATGAAGATGAATAATCATATCATATATTACTAAAAGCATGAACAAAAAAAGTTGAAAGTTGAATTACAGTATTGCCCCTATATATAAATTAAATTGTTATACAATATTTAAATATTTGATTTTATAAATTTAATTAAAAGGTTAATGACTTTTAGACTTCTAAAGATTAATTTCTAATTAAATATCCAATTAATTAATATTTATCATCTATAATCTATATGTATATAATAATTATAATTTTTTTTTAAAAAAAAGTCTTTTAAATTGCTATATTTTTCCTCTTCTCATAACTTTTTCCTTAACCCCTCTCATGAATAATATAATTTATGTGGATAAAGTATTATCCTTTATGATAAATAACAAAATTTAATAATATAAAGGGTGCAAATCTGCAAAATGGAGACAGACGTTGATAATGTTCTCTCGATTATTATTAAAGAATGACTCTATCTTCACAATTCATTAACGCTTAATTACGTGATAAGAACTTTAGTTGTTCTTTCTACATGGTTTGCTAATTTTAATTTCTTTTTTCATATTCTTCATTTATTTATTATTATTTGTTAATTACTTATTCAACTTTATACTCTTAATATTCATAACTCTCATCTTTTCATATTCATAACCTCCAAATATTTAAACTAAAACTTTAAGATATCTTTTGATATTCCTTCTATTTTATCTATATAAATTCAACTTTTCTAATCTCATGAAACCCCTACCAAGATTATTAGGCTATCATTTTCATTCTATAGTTAAAGTAGATGAAGAACCTCTTGAATTTTGATAGGATATGAAAAGAGTCAATAAGAACTCAGAGAGTTGTGTACTAATTTTGTACTTATTTTTTCATCTATACATACATCAGTCTTATAAGAATAATGTCTACATTGGATCTTTCTTAAATCTGTTTCTTTTTGTCTTTTTTTTTTTATCTCCATCAGACTTCTTAATTTAGTTTTTTTATTAATGTTTTATTGCGTAAGTCTTTATTCTTATTTTGTAATTGTTACATTTTATTATTCATTACAATTTACATATATATTTCCATGAAATTTTTGTCATTATAACATATCTATAAAAATTCACATAGAACACACGTGCGAAGCACGTCATCAGAAACTAGTATTATTATAAGTGAGAAACTCCTAACATTAAAGTTAGATTACCATTTTGCCCTTAAAATAAAATACAATTTAATTAAAAATCTAGTTATTACTTAAATAGTATATAGCTATCATTGTTTTAAAAACTTTTCCCATTAAAAGATTACATCAATTCTTTACATTATCAATTAATTATGTCCAAAATTGAGAGACGATAGGAAGTTAGGAAAAAATAATTTAATGTAGAACCGAATTCATTGGATTGTATAAATTAAATAATAATAGTTCTTTGGCAATTAAAACGTCACCAAGAATTACTGAATAAATGTTTTGCATTTTGAATAGGCACTACTATATAGAATAAAAATTGAATATGAAGGGTCAATCCCCAGTATTACACAGAAATCAGTTTCGAAATTAAAATTGAATTTTAAAGGTCATTATCTAATACTATTTACGACTAAGTTATTAAGATGGATGGTAATCACATCAGATTGGATGAAGGAAATCGCGTAATTCAACATGGAGAAGAAAAGAGAGTTGAAAGCTGCAAATGAGGGAAACAAAAAAATGTTGGAAGCTGCTAATCAAGAGAAGAAACAGAAGTAGCAGATAAAAAGAAAAGTAGATTAAATACAGTCTTTATGTTTGACGCCAAGAATAAGAAAGTTACTATTTGTTATTTATTCATCCGAATGTGAAAACTTGCTTTGCAATATATATCCTCTAACTCCTCAAACTTGCTTTCTTTTTTTCATTTTCATCAACTCGGTATAACTGTAGACTTTAAATTTAGTTATCATCGTGAGCCTTTGGGATAGTAAATATGATTTCAAATTTGTCATTCTTCTTCTTTCTTTTGCTTGTGTATTTTAATGTTATGTGTCTTTTAATATTTTGAACTTCCTTTTAAGTGATCTTTTAAAAATTCTTTTCGGATATTATTTGCCCTTAAATTGGAAAAGGTTTATTTAGAAGATACAAATGTGACTAGACATTTTTATCAACACAATATTTTGATGAACTGAGTAATAATATTTTCTTTTCTTCTTTTTGAGTAAAGAATGATAATATTCATCTTAATAGGAAAATTTAACAATCTTCTTGAGAACTTGCAAATCATAAATATACAAAATAGAAATTTGTATCATAGATGACTTGCTTTATGGGTTACAAAAAGGTTTTTATCGGTCAATAATGAGTATAATGTCTACGCTTTCAATTTAATAATGTGAAAAAGTATTAATTATAGATCAATTTTTTTATTATTAAAACTTACTTTTAGTAATTAAAATATATTGATTCCTCTCATATAATAGAAGGTTTATTTTTCATGAAACATTAAAAATATCAAACCTAACACAAGATTTTTATGTTATATTTTGTGAAGAGATATATTTTATGTCAAACATACATAATAAAGAACTTGGCTTTGATCTTAATGATTATTTTATGTGTGTTCCACTATGATATATTTACTTATATAAATTAATTTTAATGTCAATTAGAGGAAAAACGTGCAATGCACGTTCGCCTGAACTAGTTTCCAAATAAGACTGATAGTTCTCCAACCATGGTACCAATTCACACAACATTACACCTTTGCTTGATAAGTCTCCTTGTCAAGCCTTAACTGTTAACCAGCTACTGCAATATCAAACATTATGAAGAGGGAATTTCCACGATTACCGCCTTCGCCACGTTCAATAATTATACATTATTGTAAAGATACAACAACCTGCATACATAAACCACATTATTCTGCATCACGTCTAAATGTGCAACACTTAATTTTAGTCCAACCTGGAACAATTGACAATTTAATTTATAGATTTAAGAACCTTGAACATCTAAATCAGGAGATGGAGACTCTTCTAGCTTTTGGAGAGATCCATCCAGACTGCAAACTTGAATGATGAATGTAATGCTTGAAGTGCCAGAGGGTACTACAAGATCTGATACATAATATGCTTCAAGTACCGCAACTCCCAGGTACTCGTGGACTAGCTGAAGTGATCCATTTGATTCTGCAATTAAGAGATCGGGTTGTTTCTTGACGTAGATATTATACTTGGGGAAAGGGTGAGTCTTCCCGCCTTTCAATTTCCAATCAATCTTGACATTGAGTTTCCTGGAGTCATTTGAACCGGAAGACGACAATTTAGTGAAGTTTCCTTCAACAAGCCATGAAGTTGATGGTGGGAAGTCGGAATTCAGCGTCAAACTATTTATTGCAAGATCACCAAGCATTGCATGATATTCTGATGGAGAAAGCGCCATGGTTTTACCTTGACTTTCTGATTTGTGAACTTCAGGCCTTAATTTATAGCATACAGCATGGATTTTTGTTAATGTGTATCCTTCCATCAATATATTACTTTCTCGTATGACCCATGATGATTCACTCTCTAATTTAGTAACACGATGAGGCATTATAACATTGTCAAAATGTCTAACAAAACGAATCATAGTTAGCAAAGAATCACCCGAAGAAGCAAGTAATACTGATTTTTGCTCCGCGGCAGCAGAAGTGAACTCAAGAGATAAGCCCAACAGTGAGCTTCCATTTGATTTTACCTGCATTATAAGCGTAGCAGATTATAAATGAACAAGTACAACAAGGGAAACAAACATACATGTATACCATCACAACATGAACTTTTCATATTTCTGCAGAAGTTGGGCCATTTGGAGGGTAATAAATCTCAGGAAACGCACCAAGCAGGAAAGAAGTATGAGTCCATACGAAAAAAGGAGAGTAATTAACTGGCAGCCCCTAGGGGTAGAATATATTTTGGTAAGGGCCTTAAGGGTTGAAATTGATAATTCAAAGTCAGTATTTGACATTGGCCACTTGAAAAAATAGAATGTAATATTTAACATAGGTACACATTCTTTAAAAAAACTTGTAAATTTCAATGTCCTAGAGTAAGGTAATGTATTTATTCTTGTGGAGTAAATTTTATCTCCTAGAGAATTTTATTACAGGATCCTAAGATAGCAACACAGCACTACTCTCAGGTGAACACTAAACAACTGGCCTTAGGTAGTATAAATCCCCTCCACAAGAGAGGTAACAAATCTTTGTAAAAGGATTTCTGTGGTTGGTGAAAATTATCAATGTGTCTTTGCAAGTGATTAGTAACAATTAGGAACTGCAACAACTATTATCCCAAAGAAAAAGGTGGCTTACAGATAAAGTTACCAGTTACCGAAAAAAAAGTGGCTTACAGAATATGTAAAATGAACAGCTGAATCTCCTAACAGAAGCTTCCCTTCAAACAACCTTGCTGAGAACTGAAAATCACTCTCAAGTGTTCCATTGAATATTAGGTTCCCTACTACTGCAACATCCAAGCATAGGTCAAATCCAATGCAGATGACCAGTTCCCAAATCAAATCATTGAACAGAGACGCACACCAGCTAGAAGCTATTATGAAAAAAGGAATCACATAAAGCCCCAATATGTTAACATGCATTACATATAGACACACGCGCACGCACATATTTATATATATATTTATGTGTGTGTCATATAGCTTACTAAGCAAAAAGTTTGTAATTCATTTTCCAAGTACACATGTCATGTGATGATGCAATTGTTGTCAGACAAGCAAGTAGTTGTGATATCTTTGCTATTACAAGGACTTTTTTGTTCAGGTTGTTGGGGGGACGGCTCGAAGGAAGAAATTGTTCTCTCCAAATAGCATGGATGTGCGTCCCATGATGGAAGGTGTAAAAGCTGCTGCATTTGGTATTTTGCAAGTGAGATTCTTATTAGCCTCTAAGAGCTGTTCGTCTTTCATGTAATGCAAGATACACTGTTTTAATGTTGTTAAATAAAAATTGTTTTCTGCTGTCTAGACAACCGGCCGTTGTTTGGACCTATATAGTGGGACAGGATCAGTTGGAATAGAAGCCATCAGCCGAGGGTGTTCTGAGGTTAGCATTTAATTTGTAACAGCTCTTTCTGGAACATATGCTAAATTTTATTTACTTATTACATAGAGATGCTTCTATTGTCTCTGTTTGATCTTAATTCTTAAGTTAGCTGTTGATTTGTGGAGCTTTATATTTTATTCAGTTTTTCAATGTCATTTTGCTCTCATAGCATTTGTTTTTCATATTTCTGTTTGCAAACTACTAGGTGCATTTTGTTGAGATGGACCCTTGGGTTATGTTAGATGTTCTCCGGCCTAATTTAGAATGGACTGGTTTTCTTGATGCGTCTGTCATACATACTCTGTCCATGTTGAAAGCTTCTTGGAGCGTGCAGAACATTTTCTTGGTAAGAGTTTCTCTTCCTGATGTTGCCCCACAAGCGGTGTAAGTTAGGGAGTTATTAGTATCATAAATCAGTAATTCTGATTTTACGCCCAATATGAGATATATTTCTCTTTTAAAAGGTTCATTAAATATTTTATCTGATGTTTTCTTGTACAATTCTATACAAAAATAAAAGGTTATTACTCACTCCGAAATGTATTAAAAACAAGGTTCATTACTTGCCCTGGAAATATAAAAAAAAAAAAAACAAGGTTGTTTGCTATGGAAACAGAAAATGAAACGCCTTGAACATTTTTACTGAAGTAAAATTCTTAAAAACCATAGGCTATCCTGATGCCTTCATACCACTTGGTAGCTCTTTTCACAAACTGATACCTTTTTCACTATCATTGCATTGTTAGCCTCATAGAATAAGATTATTTTAATAATGAAACACTTAATCAACTTGTGACTTGTTATAGAAAAAGAAGGAAAAAGATGAGCCAAGAATAAAACATCTAAAGAAGGAGAAAATATGTTCCTCAATCCAGACAAAGAAATCAAAAAGGAAAGAAATCAAATCACACTACATCTAGAGGGAAAGACATGATGTGATGTACGAGACACAAAAGTAAAAAAAATATTGCATTTACTATTGCAAGAAGGATATGTATTGATCTCTAGATTCAATCAGATTCCACAATAAATCAAACAGATCATGATCAATCAAAGATTCAAGAAATCAATCAAATATATTCAAGATTGAAGAATATATTCAAGATTGTATTTACTATTGCAAGAAAGATATGTCTTGATCTCTAGAATCAATCAGATTCTAGAATCAATCAAGCAGATCATGATAAATTAGAGAATTCAGAAATCAATCAAATGTATTCAGGATTGCAGAATGTATTCAAGATTGTATCAACTAAGCAAGGAAAGAGACAATGTGCATCAATCAGAGAATACTTTCAAGACAACAATATCAGTTAACATCCAAGACTACAAGCAAAAAATAAAAATTAAGAGATGCATTCAAGTTAATGAGATCAGCGAAAGATTCAAGACCTCAAAAAGATCATCATACAAAGGAACAAATTTATTTGCTCATGCACATATCTGATATGGACATGAATCAACAAATCAATGAGAATAAAATCAAGGACTTAATCAAAGATCCTTGGTTCAAACTCCCTTGGGTTTCCATGAAAGAGCAAAATCCTCCAAAGCTATATAAACCTCTCTTAGCCATAGCGGTGAAGTACACACTTGAACTTATATTCTAATATTCTTTTATCTTTCATAAAACTTTGTACACCTTTGAGAGAACAATTGTCAAGAAAAGAGAAATAAAGATCTGAGTGTAGGTTATACAGGTAGAGGTTGTGTCAAAGAAGAAGGTCTGATTTGCATATCATACGGGCTCTTAATTTTAATATTCTGTAAGACCCAAGTTCTCAACAATCTCTTAAGGAAACCCTTGTAACCCAAGGGGACTGGACTAGGCACCACATTGATGATCCGAACCAGTATAAAAACATTGTGTTATTTACTTACTGTAAGTTAGTTTTAGTGTTTATCTGTTTTACTAACGTGCAGGTGAGTCGACTAACCAGAGTAAGAAGTCGACTGAAGGGAATTTTATCATTACTGTTTATCTATTATACTAAAGTGCAGATGAGTCGACTGACCAGAGTAGGAAGTCTACTGGACTAGGCACCACATTGGAGACCAAAAGTTGTTAATCCTAACCCTCAAGGACCCAAAAATACTTGGGTACCAAAAAGAAATTAATCTACTTGTATTGCAGGGGCAAACCAAAAGAACCTACAAAAAAAAGGGAATGTGGGTGGATGCTCCAGACATGTGAGTAGAAAGAAAGAAAATGTCAAAACTCATAACAAAGACAATGGAGGGTATATCTGGTGAAAGGACTTAAACATAACCTGATTAGCATCAATCAGCTATGCAATATTTGAACTAGTCATTGGGCTGTCAAAAGTTAAAAATCGAAACGGACCATAGATGTGACGCTTGTCAGCATGGTAAGCAAACTCGTTCTTCATTCAAGGTCAAAGATAATGTAAGTACCACTAAACCTTTGCAACTTTAACTATGGATCTCTCTGGCATTGGTGAAAAAAATATGTTTTCGTAATTGTTGACAGCCTCTTAAGATTTACTGTGAAAATTTCCCCATCTCATAAAATGAAGCTTTCTCTAACTTTGAAGTGTTTTGTAGAATAGTACAAAGAGAAGGACGATATTTTATTTCCACACCTTGTTGATCATGAAGGAGAATTTGAGAATAAAGCATTTGAGGAATTTTGTGATAACAATGGATTCACCCAAAATTTCTCAAATCACCTCAGCATAACAAATGGTAGAATAGAAATATTGTCTGCGAGAACGATATAAGTTATTTTTACCCTTTCGGATGCAATGTATCATTAACAAATGGTAAGAAAAATCTAAGTTAGTATGATCCAAGAAAGGATGAAGAAATATTATTATGCTCCAATTAGTCGTACATTTCGAGCTTTTAATATAAGAACTTTAAGTGTTGAAGAACTTGTTCTTGTTTTTTTTATACTAACCCAATGATGCAGGAAGTAAAGTCTATAGATGATGAACTACTCCTACAGTGAACTCTAAGAACCTCTCAAATACTTCTGATCATAATATATAGAGCAGTCAACTACTCCAGAGCTAGAGTTGACTGGTTCAGCTGGAAAAATGGAGCTTCATTGAAAAAGAAGGCCTTCATCGCGCTCGACTCTCAGATTGGAAAAAATGGTATAAATGTAGCAATGGAAGATGATTCCTAGAAACAAACTATGAAAGAAGAACTTTGTCAGTTGAAAGAATTCGAGTATGGACTCTCACTGAAATACCGAAAAATTATTCCGAAATTGAAACCAAATGGATCCTTTAAAATAATCTAAATGAAGATGAAAAATTCATTCATAACAAAGTAATCTTGGCTGTTCAAAGAAGGTATTGATTACAATGAAACTTTTGCTCCGGTAGCAAGACAGTCAGCAAACGAAATATTTGTCATCTTATCGAAAATACAGATCTAGACTTATGGTATCCTCACTCATCTCATTTTGATTTAATTGGATATTCACATGTTGAATTTGCAGGTGATAAAAATGTCCGAAAAAGTACTAGTGGATCGTTTCAAATTTTAGAACAATGATTGTTCTCCTAGTACAATAAGAAGCAAACTTTGATTGTTCTATCTACTACAAAGTCCGAGTATCTAGCTCTTGGAAGTTGTGGTACCAAATTATCATGGATGATGCATCAAATGTTTGATATCAAGCATCATTTTATTCAAGATCTTGTTGATTTATTTTATTATGTTATATTCTCTCTTGCTCTTTCTTTTTGATTATGCCAAAGGGGGAGAATAGTTCCAAGTCTCTTTAACAAAATGCAATCAAGCCAGGGGGAGCTATATCGCTTAAAGATAGGGGGAGCTACAAAATATATCAGGGAAGTTTCACTATCTCTTTAAGTCTATACAAATTGTGACTTAGTTGTCATTATAAAAAAAAAGGGGAGATTGTTAGCCTCATAGAATCAGATTATTTCAATAATGAAACACTTAATAGACTTGTGATTGTTACAGGAAAAGAAGGAAAAAGATTAGCCAAGAATATAACGTCTAAAGAAGGAGAAAATATATTCATCAATCAAAACAAAGAAGTCAAAAAGGAAAGAAATCAAATCACACTACATCAGAGGGAAAGACATGATGTGATGTACGAGACACAAAACGAAAACAAATATTGCATTTACTATTGCAAGAAAGATATGTTTTGATCTCTAGATTCAATCAGATTCCACAATAAATAAAGCAGATTATGATCAATAAGAGATTCGAGAAATTAATCAAATATATTCAAGATTGCAGAATATATTCAATATTGTATTTACTATTGAAAAAGAGATATGTCTTGATCACTAGAATCAATCAGATTCTAGAATCAATCAAGCAGATCATGATAAATTAGAGATTTAAGAAATAAATCAAATATATTCAGGATTGCAGAATGTATTCAAGATTGTATCAACTATGCAAGGAAAGAGACAATATGCATCAATCAGAGAATACTTTCAAGACAACAGGATCAGTTAACATCCAAAACTACAAGGAAGAAATCAAAATCAAGAGATGCATCCAAGTTAATGAGATCAGCCAAAGATTCAAGACCTCAAAAAGATCATCATTCAAAGGAACAAATTGATTTTCTCATGCACATATCTGATATGGACATGAATCAACAAATCAATGAGAATAAAATCAAGGACTTAATCAAAGATCCTTTTTTCAAACTCCCTTGGGTTTCAATAAAAGAGCAAAATCCTCTAAAGCTATATAAACCTCTCTTAGCCATAGTTGTGAAGTACACACTTCAGTTGAAATTATATTATAATCTTCTTTTATCTTTCATAAAATTCTATACACCTTTGAGTGAACAATTGTCAAAAAAAGAGAAATAAATATCTGAGTGTAGGTTAAACAGGTAGAGGTTGTGTCAATGAAGAAGGTCTGATTTGTATATCAGACAAGCTCTTGATTGTAACATTCTGCAAGACCCAAATTCTCAACAAGCTCTTAAGGAAACCCTTCTAACCCAAGGGGACTGGACTAGGCACCACACTGGTGATCCGAAGTAGTATAAAAACACTGTGTTATTTACTTACTGCCAGTTAGTTTTACTGTTTATCTGTTTTACTGACGTGCAGGTGAGTTGACTGACCAGAGTAAGAAGTCGACTGAAGGGTATTTTATTATTACTGTTTATTTATTTTACTAACGTGCAGGTGAGTCGACTGACCAGAGTAGGATGTCTACTGAAGGGAATCTTATTTCCCCCCCCCCCCCTCTTGACTTTCATGCATAAGTCAATCAAGGTGCAAGTTGGAGGTAAGCCTTTCTTTCTTGATGCGTAATATAGTGCTAACAGTAGACTGCATCTAACTGTTACCATTATAATGAGGTTCTTTATCCCATTGATGAAACATATTTCGAAGGCATGCTGTTTAGCAAATAAGGACTGCTTATAGATTTAGGTCTTTTAAGTCAAACAATCGGCAAAGGTAGTTGTGATTTACATACCACAATAGTCATTTGTCAGTAACATTGCGCATGGAGGTCTCTGAATGAAACATGAAGAAACCTATCCCCTAGAACAAGAACCAGGTTCTTTAAGTTGGTTTTAAGTCAGAACACAAACACTTGTTAAATTAAAAACCTTCCTCAATCAAGGAAGGGAAAACTTCATTTTATTAATTCAACTAGATGATTTTATGATTAAAACTCAATAATCAATAACCTCACCACTACAACAACTCTCGATTAACTATAATCGACTACTTCTACTCTCCAAAAGGCCAAACCCACCTTTTGTTACAAACCTCATCAAAGCTCAACTCTACAAGAAGCCAAACCCACCTCTTGTACAAAAAAACGTAACTAACAACTCAACAATGAATCAAGAAAATAGTTTTACACGTTCAAGACTTTCTAACTCAAGAACTTCTTGAACTTAGCAACACTATCGATCTCAAAGGCTTTTAGTAAATGTCTCTCGCTTTTCTCTCAATGTAAAAGTCGTGTCTTCCTCTTTTGCGTTTGATATCTTTTTATAGATATTTCTTCTGCCTTCTCGTGCCTTGAATCCTTATCAAACAAGGTAAGGAAATTGTAATTGTAGTTAAACAAGAAGTACTGATTTTACCTTTTATTTTACAATCCTTTTTCTATACTACTTCCTACTTAATAAAATATATTCAGGTTTCCTTATTTGTATCAACTTGTATTTTCAGCATCTTTAGCACTTGTACATTTACTTGTTTAATTTTGGCTGCGACAATTAATTCCGATGGCTTCGACACTGCGATACTGGCTGTGACAATTATTTGCATTACATATATTTGTATTTCTTGTCTATCATCAAAACACCAATTTTATGTTCTTGTAGAATTACCAGATTCTGTCATATTCCCCCTTTTCTATGAAGACAAACCTGTGTGATGCAACATATAATAATCTTCCCCCTTTTGACAAATCAAAAAGAGTCCAATAACAGCTAAACAAAACCAGATAACATCCACAGCAACAATTTAAGCTCAGCCAGTTGAGTTAAAAAATGTTTTGGCAACACAAAGAGAAATATCAACACAAAGTTAAGGAATCAAAAGAACCAGGTGCAAACAAGATGCTTTTCAAGTTGAAGATTGGCTAGGCTTGGTGGAGGCAGAAGCAAGCATATCAAGTACTCTATTAACCCTTGCATTGTTAGCAAGCTGCTGCTGCACCAACTGATCTTTCAACCTATGAATCTCAGCATTTGAAGTATGAAGTTCAGCACGCAAATTCTGTTTTTTCAATTCAAGAGTGGCATAATTTTCTTCTGCCACTTTGAGTTCCCTGAGTAATTGAGCAACAGGACTAGATGGACGTGGAGAAGCATTAGCAACCTGCTCCGATTCCATGGGAATGCCACAATCAGCAAGAATAGCTTGAGTAAACATATCTGCACGAGTCAAAACCCTTCCTTCTCCCAATGGTACTTCAAACACATTAAACACTCTAGTTAAAAGATTCCCAAATGCTAATTGATGAGAATTAACTTGAGGATCAACGATTCTAGCAAAGTGTTTGATGAGTAATGTGGGCCAGTCAATACGTTCTTTACATTCAAGAGCATTCATAAGTCCCATGTCCCTTATAGAAGCAATGTGACGTTGATGACCCCTGGGTAATACTCCCTTATTTACTATTTCAAAGAGAAGCTTATGAACTGATCCCATGATACCTTTTAACACAGCCTGTGCCCTAGAATTGACTCTTCCTTGAGAAAACTTAGCTGGAAGACTAGAATGTTCATCACAAACCCAATGATAATCAGTAATACCCACAGGTGGTATGTGTAAAATTTCTCCATGCTTAGTTACATCAAAAACAATCTCAACTCCCTTCACACTAGAAGATACCACATCCCTTCCAAGATCGTTAAATTTGTATTAAAATCTACTACTTTCTGTTCATAAATCAGATTAGATTTAAGAAATAGATCCTCCCATCCCTGAAACCTTAGTAACTCACAGACCTGCTTGACTATGTCCATTGATAGGATATCAGGATGAAAAGTTCTACCCCTAAGCACTGTTTTAGTTTGAAAATATTTTTTCCTTCAAACTTTGAGAAATTTATCCAAGTTTCTTTTTGCAGATTTTGACTTTGACTGAGGGGTTTCAGAAGTTTTAACCTCAGAGAAATCATCAGATTAAGAATTAAGAATCATTGGGGAAACAGATGAGTGAACATGAGACTTACCCAGACGACGACGCTTCTCACTGGATGTCGCACCACCAGTTGGTTTGACTACATTCGCACTCTGAGTTACTGGTCTGTGCAGACGAACTTGTTTGACTGCAATGTGTTTTCTTGGCCGTCTTGGTTTTTGAGGGTGAAGTATGCTTAGAAGGATGTCATCAGTGTTTAGTGAATGTGAGGATGATGGTAGAAGGGAGTTAGGTAGATTTTGAGGAATGGGTATCTGAGATGGAGAAGAAGAAGGGTTTTTAGTGGTAGTGGTAATGGGTGTTTCTGGGACTGGTGGTAGTGGAGATTCTGTGACTAGTGGTGGTGGTGATTTTGTGACTGGTGGTGGTGGTGATTCTGTGATTGGTGGTGGTGGTGGTGATGTAGGCTGACCTGATTTTGAGGAAGATGGAGAAGAGGTAGACGATTTGTTTGTGGGTTGATTTTCTTCCCCCTGAGCAGGTACTGTATCAATGGAGGGATTTACTTCCCAATGAGAAGGTGATGTATCAATGGAGGTATTCTCTTCCCCTTGAGAAGGTGCAGTGTCAGATGAATTTTCATCATCTGAGTATGCAACAAGAGGATTAAGCATGGTGATGAAAGAAGTTTTTCTGAAAAATGGAAGAAGAGAAAGAGTTGGTTGCTTGTTGGAGGAAGTGATCTATTGGGAACGGTTTTGGTGTTATCTTCGAGGGGTTTTAGTAATTATGAGGGATAGACATTGAAGGGACGGGTGCATTGACGGTTGCACCTGCTTTTCAGAGAAGTGACATATGAGAGAGAAAGAGAAATAGTTCCCCCCCCCTTTTTTTTTGACTGTTGATTTTCCGTGCTTAGTGTAAAGCAGTTGTAGAACCAACTAGACTGTACCTGGTTCTTATATCCAGAGGACTTGGTAAGGCAGTAATCAATCAAAAAAGATGAGCCCTAGCGAAAGTTGATTTTTATGAAATGATTATCTTCCTAGTGCTTTGGTGAAAATATTCGCAACTTGATCCTCAGTTTTGCAGAATGTCATTACTATGTTCCCTTTCTCAACATTATCACAAAGGAAGTGATGTCTCATATCTATATGTTTGGTACGTTTGTGTTGAACCGGGTTTTTGTCCATGTTCATAGCACTGGTATTATCACAAAGAATGGGAATACAACCGGTTTTTATACCAAAATCTTTAAGCTGCTGTTGTATCCAAAGAAGTTGGGCACAACAAGAAGCAGCTGCCACATACTCAGCCTCAGCAGTGGTAAAGCAACCAAATTTTGTTTTCTAGTTGCCCAGGATATTAGACATGGTCCTAAGAAGTGTGCCATTCCAGAGGTGCTTTTTCTATCTACCATATGCCCTGCATAGTCTGCTTCAGCAAATCCCTTTACATTGAATGAGTCTCCAGTTGGATACCAGAGAACCAGGTTCATTGTGCCTTTTAGATTCTCAAGATTCTTTTGACAGCTTTTTGATGTGATTCCTAGGGACAGGACTGAAAACGTGCGCATAGACCAACAGTGAACACTATATCAGGTCTACTGGCAGTAAGGTATAGGAGTGATCCAATCATACCTCTATATCTAGTGTCATTTACTGGTGAACATGGTTCATCTTTATCAAGCTTTGTTGTTGTCCCAATGGGTGTGTCATTTGACTTAGCTTCATTCATATCATATTTCTTCAGTAATTCCTTGATGTATTTTTGTTGATGAATTGATGTGCCAGCTGGAGTTTGTTTAATTTGGAGTCCTAAAAAGAAGTTTCGTTCTCCCATCATACTCATCTCATATTCACAATTCATTAGTTGAGCAAATTCTACTCCAAGTGAGTCATTAGTTCCTCCAAATATGATATCATCTACATATACTTGAACTATGAATATATCTTCACCTTGTTTTTGAAGAAACAATGTATTATCAATTTTTCCTCTTGTGTATCCATGTGTGAGAAGAAAAGTGGACAATCGATCATACATGCTCTAGGTGCTTGCTTTAGCCCATAAAGCGCTTTGTCTAGTTTGTATACATGATCAGGGTACTTGGTATTTTCAAAACCAGGGGGTTGTTTCACATACACCTCTTCTTGTAGATAACCATTTAGGAAGGCACTTTTAAAATTCATCTGATAGAGTTTAAATTCCATGTGAGCAGCATATGCGATCAATATTTTGATTGCTTCAATTCTTGCTACGGGAGCAAAAGTTTCATCGTAGTCTATCCCTTCTTCTTGGTTATATCCCTGTACACCTATCCTAGCTTTGTTGCGTATGATTTGTCCTTGTTCATCGAGCTTATTTCTAAACACCCACCTTGTTCCTATTACTGCTCTGTTTTGAGGTTTTGGAACCAGGTTCCATACTCTGCTTCTTTCAAACTGATTAAGTTCTTCTTGCATAGCACTAATCCAATCAGACTCTAATAGTGCTTCTTTTATATTTTTTGTCTCAATCAGGGATACATAGGTAGAAAAAGCACACATGCTACGTAATTTGGATCTTGTTGAGATACCAGAGTTAAGGGGAGTAAGAATGTTTTGTAAGGGATGAGAACATTGATGCTTCCAACTGTGAGTTTGAATGTTAACTGGCTCCTCAGATGCTGTAGGACCAGTTTCACCAGCAGACTTATCTTCTGTTTCAGGTGTTATTTGAGAGGATATGAACTCTTCTTCCCATATTTTTGGTTCTGATGACCTGGAGCAGGTTGCTTCATTTTGTTCATCCTCTGAATTTCCTTCAATTTCACTGTTACTTTCATTAAAGACAACATGAGCACTTTCTTCTACACGATTTGTTCTTTTATTAAGTACCTTGTAGGCTTTGGTTTGTGAAGAATAACCCAGAAAAATTCCTTCATCACTCTTGGCATCAAATTTACCCAATTTGTCTTTGTCATTGTTGTGTATGAAGCATACACACCCAAATGCCCTAAGATGTCCTAAATTTGGTTTTCTTCCTTTTAGCAACTCATATAGTGTTTTGTTTAACACAGATCTGATCATGCAACTATTTATTAGATAGCACCCTGTTTTTACTGCTTCAGCCCAAAAGGATTTTGGAAGTTTGCTAGCGATCAACATTGTTCTTGCGATATCTTCCAGTGTTCTATTTTTCCGCTCAACCACACCGTTTTGTTGTGGTGTTCTAGGTGCTGAAAAGTTATGCTCAATCCCATTTGAAATACAAAATTGTAGGAATTGTGAGTTTTCAAACTCCAGCCCATGATCATATCGGATGCTAATTATTTCTTTGTTGAATTTTTTCAGAACAAGCTTTGCAAAGATTTCAAACATAATGAATGTTTCATCCTTTGTTGCAAGAAAAAATGTCCAAGTGAATCTTGAATAATCATCGACTATTACAAACACATATCTTTTCCCACCTCTGCTTTGTACACGCATTGGTCCACACAAATCCATGTGAAGCAGTTCTAGTGGCTTGGTAGTACTGACTGTCGACTTTGGCTTGAATGATGATCTTACCTGTTTTCCTTGAATGCAGGTTCCACATACTTTGTTGTTACTTAAGCTTTTGGTTGGCAGTCCCCTAACCATGTCCTTAGATATGAGTTTATTTATTGTTGTCATGCTTATGTGTCCCATTCTTTTATGCCAGAGCATGGAACAATCAGAAACTGCACTTAGGCATTTAAGAGTATTTTCCTTAGAATCAACAATCTTGGTTTTATACACATTCTTGTGTCTCTTTCCTAGCAGAACCAGGTTCCCAGTCACTGAATTTGTCACTCTGCATTCTTTTTCTGTAAAGAGTACATTGTTTCCTTTATCACATATTTGAGATACACTCAATAGACTATGTTGTAGACCATTCACATAGTATACGTTTTCAATTGCATGAGTATTCATAGACCCAACCTTTTCAATTCCCTAAATTTCCCCATTTTTTCTATTACCAAAGACAACGTTTCCTCCTTTGAAGTTTTTGAGTGAGAGAAAGCTACTTTTATCTCCAGTCATGTGTCTGGAACATGCACTATCCAAGTACCATTGCTGTTGCTTCCTTCTCACTAATCCCTTTTCATTCATATCTTCTTCCTCTTTGTCCTTTTCAGAATCTAATCCAGCCATGAGTGCTAATATAGTTTCTTGGGATCTGCAGGTTTTCTTTTCTTCCTTGGTTTCCACTGCTACTTGGGCAAGAAAGTCATAATCATCTTCTTGTTCTAGTGCAAGAAGAGATTTGTTTTCTGTCTCATCATCCTCAGATTCTTCATCAGATGGATTCCCTATTGCTGCAAAGGTCTTTTTCGTTTAGATATCTGCCTCTTAAGTTGTCGTTCTTCTGTTTGAAGGAACAAACTTATCTTTCTTAATGTCTTTTCCCTTCTCAGAGTTTGTCTTTTTCTGCTCTAAAGCCCAAAGTGGATAGAATTTGATGAAGTGATCTGGACTTCCGCACTTATGATAAACTTTGTCTTTAGTGTTTTCATTGGATTTTTGAGAAGTTTTCTTTTGGAATGTTTTTTCTCTTTTCAGCATTCTGGTGAACCTTTTGGTTATAAGGGCGATATTTTCATCCTCAAAATCATCTGATGAAGTTTCCTTCAGAACCAGGTTCCTTTCCTTTCTCTTTCCTCCGATTTCTTTTTCTTGGTTTTTCTTGAGTTCACATGTGATGAGGTTAACAATCAACTCATCCATGGCCAGTGTATCTAGGTTGCGGGCTTCAGTGATAGCCTCGACTTTGCTTTCCCAAGTTTCAGGAAGGACACTCAAGAGTTTCGTTACTTCCTTTACATTGGGAACTATCTCTCCCAAGGAATACATCTCATTTATGATTGAAGTGAACCTGGTATGCATATCCTGTATAGTCTCTCCTTCTGCCATTCTGAATAGTTCATATTGTCTGTTTAAGTCATCAATTTTGGACTTCTTGACTTGCGTTGTTCCTTCATGAGCAGTTTGCAGTGTTTCCCATATGGCTTTATGGCTTTGGCGTCTTGACAAGACGAGATTCGATCGTATTCGTATGGTCCTATACCACAGATCAGAATTTTCTTGGCTTTGGCATTGTTTTGAATTGCAAGCTTGTCTTCAGCATTCCATTTTTTTCTTTCCTTTGGGATTTTGGTGATTCCAGCAGTTGCAGTTTTCATAGGTATAATTGGTCCATCTAGAATGACTCCCCATAGATCAGGATTTTCACCGATAAGATGATCCATCATACGATTTTTTCACCATCCATAGTATTTGACATTGAATAGTGGTGGTCGTGTTTGTGAAGCTCCCTCTTGTGGGGTAGGTAGTGCTGCCATTGAGTATTTTCAATGTGTGAATCTTTTATCGAAAAGACCTGCTCTGATACCAATTGAAGAAACCTATCCCCTAGAACAAGAACCAGGTTCTTGTAAGTTGGTTTTAAGTCAGAACACAAACACATGTTAAATTAAAAACCTTCCTCAATCAAGGAATGAAAAACTTTGTTTTATTAATTCAACTAGATGATTTTATGATTACAACTCAATACTCAATAACTTCACCACTACAACAACTCTCGATTAACTATAATTGACTACTTCTACTCTCCAAAAGGCCAAACCCACCTTTTGTTACAAACCTCACCAAAACTCAACTCTACAAGAAGCCAAACCCACCTCTTGTACAAAAAAACGTAACTAACAACTCAACAATGAATCAAGAAAATAGTTTTACACGTTCAAGACTTTCTAACTCAAGAACTTCTTGAACTTAGCAACACTATCGATCTCAAAGGATTTTACTAAATGTCTCTCTCCTTTCTCTCAATGTAAAAGTCGTGTCTTCCTCTTTTGCGTTTGATCTCTTTTTATAGAGATTTCTTCTGCCTTCTCGTGCCTTGAATCCTTATCAAATAAGGTAAGGAAATTGTAATTGTAGTTAAACAAGTAGTACTGATTTTACCTTTTATTTTACAATCTTTTTTCTATACAACTTCCTTACTTAATAAAATATATTAAGGTTTCCTTATTTGTATCAACTTGTATTTTCAGCATCTTTAGCACTTGTACATTCACTTGTTTAATTTTGGATGCGACAATTAATTCCAATGGCTTCGACAATGCGATACTGGATGCGACAATTATTTGCATTTCTTGTGTATCATCAAAATACCAATTTGATGTTCTTGTAGAATTACCAGATTCTATCAAAACCTAACCAGACATCTTACATATATCACCTGCAGTTGGTATAGGTAATTTCCTGGTAAAACAGAGTGATATTAGAGGTTGGGATTTGGGGATTGGTTATTACAGATATGGTTGGTGCTAACTTATGACTTGCTTGGCGCCAGACCGGCTCAACCTACTTCTGGAGGTTCCCTCGATATTTTTATTGATTGTGGCTAGTCAATCCTCACCAATCCAGTACTTCTGAAAACTTGCAAGCCGTATAGTTCCTCTTCTCTTGGTTTACTTGCGTGATTTCTTTTGTTATTTCGTTTGGAAGTCTTCAAGAACCAAACAGTTGGTTACAACTTTGAGGGATGATGTGTTCCAAAAACAAAGCTCTAACCATGTAAATTGTATGTTGCTCTTTTACTAAAATATAACAATCTACGATTTATATTTACTTTTTTAGGTAAGGATTGGAGCTTTGATTATATTAGTGTTACACCACCATATGATGTGGTTGTTTACAGTATATTAATGGATAAAATTTCAAAATCATCAATAGTGGGAGAGAATAGATTTATAGTAAGTGCTTCAGTATATTGTGCTTTATAAGTCCATTGTGTTCCTTTCTGCCCATAGATTTCTTTTGTGGCAATTGTCAGCATGTTTTTGTGTATTCAGATGGTGGAGTACCCTTTCAGAACTGACATGCTGGATTCATGTGGTTGCCTTGTTAATGTACTGAACAATTCATTCTCTCTGTTTTATTTTTGGATGTTACCAAAAAATATTGTTGATTGCTTTCTCCATTCTGTCTTTAGTAGATGTGTTTGGGCGGTGTTTTCTCTTCAACAGAAACTAAAATTTTTTGAAGAGCTAGCTAGATGTATGGTTCAATCATACATCTACACAATAACTAATTCTCATTATATTGTTACTAAAAATACAAATATCTGATCGGCGGTTTGGTCGAATGCATTTAGCAATATATGGACCAAAGTGGGCAGTGAAGAAGAAATAAGTAGAGAAGACAAAGAGAAAGCAGGAAAAAGTTGGATTTGCTTAGAGAAGTGGAGATTTCAGCATCACAAATCTAACTAATGAGGATCCCATAACACATCTTATAGTCAAGAGAGGGTGTAAGATGTTGTCAGACAGTTCACTACCCCAGTTCTCAGCATTTATTTACGTGGTAATTTTGCTTTAGCGCTCTTTTGTCCTGATATATCATCTAATCGTCTCGCCAGGAATAGCTTATGATCAATCTTATGGATCTTTAACCTGCATGTTGATTTCTTCTAGGCGGCATTCTGCATCACCTAGCTCCCCAGTTTGTATGCCGTACTTGACTCAGTCGTAATGCACATCCATCCATAAGAAGGCATCGCGAGTTTTCTGCAGGATTTTGCTAGTAAAAGTAGATAAATATTAGTCTTACCTATTTTACACCTAATGGATTTCTAAGGTGACATTTATATGTCATACCTTGCTTATCCTTGCCTTGGTTGACATGTCTTATATTATTATTCTAATAAATAATACCGAAGAAATTTTATTTTCAAATTTCGAAGTGTTTGATCTGTGATCAATGAATTTCGTCCAGCATTCTCTTTTCAACATCAAATTGAAGTTGTATATGGAAAAATTGGTGTATTTTTTGAATTTTTGAATTAAAAAGCTGGATTAGAAGAATGATTTTTTTTGTAAAGATAGGTTAAGAAAGATGGAAATGGACCACGATAATTAGTACCTTGAGTTATATCAGAGGTAGCTTCTTTGTCCTATACCTCTAAACTGAAGAGTAAAGTATGTCAGTATATGAGCTTCTAATAATTGGGAACCCCATGATTCAATATTATTTCTCTTATCTAATGGAGCAGAAAAGTGTGATCAAAATTCTTTGCTATTGAATGTGGCTGTCTTTAGTCTGATAAGTTCAACATTATTTCAAAATTTTGATGATTGATGTCATCTTGTTTCAAAGTTTGGTTGGTATCAGTTGTCAAGGGTTAAAGTTATTCTACTTCATCACTAGTATGCCAAACTTTATGTGCAATCGTTCCATCTGTTATATTCTCATGTACACTTTTATATCTCTTTCAACAAAAAACCTGAAGTCACCGAGTGCATTTGGCATTTTGCCGAAATTGCTCATGTTCGCCCTTTGTCTGCACCTTTATACCCTCTTGGCACTGCACTCAGTGCATTGCCTAAGTAGTTGTGCGATTCAACAACTTTTTCGGCAAATCATTTTCTGCATCTGAACCTCCATACATTTGTTCTCACAATTTTTAAGGTCATTGCATATATGGCCAGACCCAAAGTAGCTTGAAGAATTAAGCCATCCCGACAAATCAGATCAAAGAAATTCAAGAGAAGTCAAAAAGCAAAAAATCCTCCAAAAACAGATAATGAGGGCCAAAAGCTCAGTTCAAGTAGAAGGAAAAATCTATAGGACACCTTTATTCCCTCATGGAGACGTGGCTTTTTCAAAGCAATAGATTCCTTCTTGGCAGCTCATAGCAGGAATTATTCCAACAAGGCAGCTACATCTGAATCTGCTAAAGTACCTCTGGGAGCCATCAACATATACCAGGCCTACACATCGGGCAATAACGCCCAAATAGATAAAATTACAGAGTAGACATGATCCCTCTCTACCTTTTCGTTGTTTTTCTCTAATATCTACTTTTGGATTCTATTATTTGCATTTGAGGACAAATGCAGTTCGTTTGTGGTGGGTTGAAGCCCATATTTTGTTTGCTTGTTATGAATATTTGTGTTTGATATCTAGTTGGGTCATCAGTTTTAATTGTGCTTTGAAAACTTCTTTCACGATTAATTGCAAATTAATTTTGACCCTTCCAAAAAAATTCATTTTTAAAAATTTTGCCACCTTTTATGTTGAAAGTTGTTGTTCTCGAACAAATTTAAGTCTCTATTTTGATCAATACCAATGACTTGAATAGTGCTCTCTCAATCGAATGAACATGAATGTACGGCTACAACAAGGATAATGAAGTTACAGACAATGTGTAAACCCTTTGCATCTCGTTGTGATTATTTATTTATTGTATTGATTCTTTTGTAATGACCATTGTACACTAGCGGAAGTGTGTAGTCTTGTTTGTCTTAAGTATTAATGTCTTGTGTGATTAACTTACTTAGATCCTTGCATGAGTAAACCTAAAACTTGCCTGGTTATTCTGATTAATTTAGAAATGTGTGATCTTAGGACATTTCATAGAGTGTAAGCCAACTTTGACATACACCTCTTTTTTTTCCTACCTGTGAGTGTGTCAAAATCTTTTGAACACCCTTGAGCCTTACCTTTTCTTTTGAAGAACCTTGATAAAACCTAAATCTTACGTTATCCACAACCTAGAATCCTCTTGTTATGTGATGTAAGTATATAGCTAATTTAGGCAAAAATCCTAAGTTGGGTGTGTGGTAAGAATGGAAAGGAGATGTCAATAAGATCAAGAAAAGTCTTGCAAACCCATGGTATTGTAGAAAAATGAAAACCCTCCATATAAATAAAAAAAAAAAGAAAGGAAAAGAAAAGGAAAAAAAAGAACAAAAAAGAGAAGTTGTGGAATAAAAGTATAAAAATAAATCGAGTTCCCAAGAAATCCTTGAAGAAGACTAAAGAGATGGCTTAGTAGCACTTGACTAAGGATTGAAGAAGGAAGATAGGGGATATACGGAGAATACAACATCTCATGAGGAAAGAGTCACTGTGCCTAAAAAACCATACATTTGCACTCAACCCCATCAAAAGCCTTAGAAAGACCTTTGGGATCTTGAGTAAACCGAACCAAATATCGACTGGAAACTAAGGGCAATCCTATGGGTGAAAACCTTCATTGTGTTCCTCTTGGTAAGTGTGAGCGTTGCATCTGATTACTGATATTAAAATGATTAGTCTTTGTGTGTGAATATGGAACCATTCTTTGTGCGTAGGCAGTTAGATACTTTTGGTGAACTTGAACTTGCATAATTAGAAAGTATTGTGAGTACGAGAATATTTGGTAATGGTTTGTCACAGCTTGAAACTTTGAGTATACAATTGAGCTATGCATGATTAATTTGAGTCTTGTTGTGTATGTTCATGATTGAGTCTTATGTAGCACTATTTGAGGCATCCTATATGAATTGCTTAACTTGAGTTTTACTTGAGGACCAACAAAAGTTTAAGTTGGGAATGTTAATGGGTCCTCAAATTGGAATCATTTAGGGCTTTATTTTAATGTAAATAGTGTCCTCGAGTACTCATTTAATCTCAATATCTGATAAAAACTTTAATGTTTCTGGTATTTGAAGTTTTAGCGTAAGCATAGACACTTAAGCGCACAATGGGAACAGAAAGGATGAAAAGAGCTGAAGCTGAAGCCTGAGCATTGCCAGGTTACTTGGCGATCAGCGGAAAGGATGTATTTAACCCTTTGTTCAAGCAAGCGAAGTCTTGAAGGAAGTGGATCAAAACGATAATGAAAAGAAATAGTTGGCGCTTTGCCGTGTAGTTTCGCGAAGTAGAATGATTTTGCCCAATGATCCAGAAGGCATAGACGTTGAAGGCAAAGAACAAATGATAATGAACTAGAAAAAGGGTGAATTGTCGAATCACTCGGTGAATCATGACTAAATTCGATGAACGGATTCGCCAACGCTAAATCTAAAGTCTATAAATACTAGCCTTAGTTATTATTTTAAGAAGTACAAACATTATTATCAATTTTCACTTTTAGAAATTTAGTAGTTTGTATTTTTCTCTAAAGTTTAGAGACTTTTTTGGGAGACCTGAAGAAAGAAATTTCTCTTCATCAAATCGAAAGTTTGTATTCTCCATTACTCTTCCGTTGCTCATATTAAGGTTTAATTTCTTATACCCATCTTATTTGTTTATAATTTTAGGTGTATTTTGTTATTAATTGATGTGTGGCTAAAAACGCCATTCTTGGGGTGTGATTTAGCAAATATGTATTGATATTATTGTTGGGTCTTGCTTGATGATAGGATTAGATATATTTTAATGGTAATTTCAACTACTGGTTGTGAGTTAATTTAATAGGTTTGTAGTTGCAAATAAAAAAACACCCATGTTTTTTCGGCTTGGTCGAGAAAGAGGTCGTAAAACCAAGACCACTAGATTGATGTCCTATAGAGTGGGTCCGCATTAGGTACAGCCCGAGAGGGTGAGCCATAGTCACATATCCAAGCACTCTTCATCTAAAGATCGAGTGTGGATAAGGCGTAGGCAGGTCTTGATTAGAAGAGTTTGTGTATGAGAGGAACTCATTTTATACGGGGAAAGTTGTTAGAGTGGGAATTTACTTTCACCTAAAGCATAACCCAATTACCATTATTATGGAAATTTCCCTATAAAAAGTATGTACCCATTGATTTATGTCAACCTATATTGCGGTCACACCCCAATTACTTTCCCCCTTACTCGATTCTCCTTTTATTTTAATTGTATTGACTACTTGTGAGAAAAACCCTTTTGATATTTGACACATTAGTGTCACAAATTGAATCTAATTTGATTTTATTTGATAATTTCTTAAACAATTACTAACTAGAACGAAATTCTATTTTAACTACTAGTTTCACTACCACTCCCTTGGGACTCGCTTCTATTCGTAGACACTCAGACTTTAGGCTAGTGTCATTGATCACGATATCACACGATAGGAAACATCAGTCAATGTGACACCTCTAAAATGACTTAGGTGAAACTAGAGTCTAACATGTTTTTAATGAGATTCTAAGGTCCTAAAATGGTTTATATTGTGGTAATGAGGCAGTTTCTAAAGATTTTGGTGAATTAGAAGTGGAACGTCAAGGGACGACCAAGACGTTCGACGACTAGTCACCTATAGGCCTCATGTGTTTATACGTGTGTGTAATGAGTTTATGACGTCCTTATATGAGTAATTTTAGTGTTTATAGGCAGTGTGTCAAGTTATATGAAGTTTGGAGGTCAAACGTCCATGACGTTAGAAAGGTTTGCCTTGAAACGACCTTGTGTGTCTTAGCATGTTCCGTCAAATTTTATGTGTTTGTTTTGGATGAAATTTATGTGAGAGGTCCTAAACTCGTAGAATGTCATATTCGGGTTGAAAACGTCCGGGAAAACATCCCCAAGGATCAACCCAGGGTCCTTGAGGAAGGACCCATCTTGGTGGCAAAAACTGCCAAAAGCAGTCCCACCTATGGATGGCAATCGACGGCCAGTAGGCTGGTCGATGCCCCCTATGTGGAGTACATTGTTCAAGACTTAGGCGTGGGATCCTGAGTTTCTATGGACCTGTCTCTCACCCAAAACATACACCAACAGGACGGTCCGTTGGTTGGGTGATGCTCCGTAGGTGAGTCTGCAATTTTGCAGGTTCACTGTTAAGTGAAGGGGTGAATTGGTAAATTCATCCCACGTCCAAATAATTGTTTTGGGAGGTTTACTAAGGGTATTATAGGTATTTTAAGTGGGTTTATAAGTTTTAACTACCTAGATGAATTCATTATTCTAAAATCAAAACCCAAATTCTCTAAGAAGCTCTCTAGAACTTCGTTGAAGTCAAAACTCAAGGAAGAGCTTGGATTGAAGTTTGATTGGTGATTTTTCATCAATTTCATAGTTTAGATTCATTGAGGTATGGTTTTCATCCCTGAATCTTCTATCATCAAGGAGACAAACTTCAAAGTAATTTCTAAAGTCTTTTAAAAATAAACTTGTCCAATTTTGTGATGAATCCATGGGTTCTTGCATAAAACGTTTTGAATCATTGAATATTGATTGAATTTATGTTAGTTTGATGGTTTTAACCTAAAATCTTCATGAACCCATTGAAAACTTAAACTCTTCAACTTGGCTATAGTTTGGATCAAGTGACCATGTCTCAATGCTTATAAATTCTAGTGTAGTTTTCTTTGTGTTGTTGAATGATGTAATAATTGTAGTGTATTGATGTATAGGATGTAATAGATTGATAAATCTATATTGAATTGATTTATATTCATGGAGTATTATGATTTTTATATTGAATTGATGATCATGGCCATGGGTAAGGGCCCTTTGGTATTGTATTGAATGATTTAGCTATGGATTGAAATGGTGAGAATGGATTGGTGGTACGCTTCCCTAATAATATTTATATTATGTAAATTAGGCATTGAATTATGTTGTTATTTGTATGGTCCACTAATGGTGGCAGTGTCATGTGTTATAATTGTGAATGATGTGGCCTCGTCGGCGTTACTTTATGTTATATGATGATCATGACTTTGTCGGAAATTACATTATATATTATGATGGTTTTGTAGTTGATTTATATGAAGCATGATCATATTCATCTACATGTGATTAAGGTGAATGTATGTTTCTTCTATTGATGTTGTTAGGTTATCATGTTAGACTATGACTATGTACTTATGTGTGTGGTCTTAGACTTGATGTATGATTCTTCCTACTTGATTATATGAGTCTTATGATAGTTATATTGATGATTTTATAGTAGTGTATAGGATGACCTATAGATGATGATGGTTATGCCTATGTGCTTCTAAAATGATATGTTATATGTGAAGCATTGGTGTGTCTTGTTTGGTGGAATTTTGTCCCTTACTTGATACATGTATAATGAGAATATGATGTCTTGAATTAGGATGCTAAATCCGCTTAGTCTTGTATGTATGAATGACACATGACCTTGAACATTGCTAAGAAGGTCAAATTATGTGGATCCCTTAACCTAGTTGTGAGGTTGTGATATCCCTGAAGTCGACAGCCGTAATGGCATCCTTCTTGTGTGAATGGTGTACTTGAGGTTGGTTGGCTTGAACAACATGAAATCATCCTTAGGAATATCACTCATCTATCCTCCTAACTATTGAAACGCAACCCTAAGGGACCTCTTTGGTAAGGTGAATGTAATTGGGTTATGAACTAGATATGGAACCTCTTCATGTAATCCTTTATGTGAATACTCTATGAGAACAAACGATAGCACCAAGTGAGTATGGTTTGGGAAGTATATCTAGTTAAGATTGAGGCTAGATTAAAAACAAACCCATCATATTCCTTAGCCATGTGCCTACATGTGATGTGTCCAAGTTCTATCATTGGCAAGAAAAATACCCTTCCTCGGAGTAGGTTACAACTCCGTATTCCACGCCTTGATACAATGGTATATGTCGGGAATTGCCTATTCTTATCATATGGGATATACCCACCAGTGTTTGAGAAGTTCTATGAAGTTTAGGTGGTGGTATGAGACGCTATCTAGACATTGTACAATAGGCTATGAAGATGTTAGTGAGTTAGTCCCTAGGTCTTCTCCAAAACCATTACTTGAATGTCCTTATGTGATGAACGTGTCTTGAATGAACTAATGAAGATAATGACTTAAGCATGTAAATGAATAAGTACTTAGTCTAGAGTAACTTTAAGGATTGCATAGTTAATGTGTGAAGGGGGCATAAAGGATGGTCTCTTCATGTCTTACCTAGGGAAGTCTTGAAAATGACCCTAGATAGGAAGTTTGATTAATGAATGAGAATTATCTTATCTTAGGTAGTATAATGGATCTCTTAGAAATGTGTGAAGGGATTGTATGGGCGGTTTCTTCACAACTCACTCAAGTGAGCCTTAGAATCACCTTTGGTAGGAGAATCTGATGTTATGTGTTTTGGTGTACTGTAAGTGTATTTATCTCATTATAGTTAGTCTCAAGGACCATTTTAGTGTTCTTAGAGATCCTCTATTGGTGGTATCTCCTTGTCTTACTTAAGTGAGTCTTAGGATAACTTTAGTAAAAGGGTTGCATGATAAAAGGGTTCATTGTAACATTGAAGTAGTTCATTGTGAAGTTGAAGTAGTTAACTGTAACAGTAATATGGTCACTATATTGTTCCTTAAAAAGAGATAAAATGCTTCTTTGATATATTATGTGTTTCTAAGGTGTTAAATGTTGTTCTTGTGTTTATATGAGGTTCTAATCATAACGAGCATATTTTTATTAAATGTCCGTTATCATGATTTTATGCATTATGTCATACTTAGTACATGTGTTTGTACTAATTCCATACTTTTATCTATCTCTAAAGTGATTCATAGGTGAAGGTGCTTTTGGGAGCGAAGCTTGGATTATAGGATCTTTCAAACAAGTTTGAAGTAAGTCCTCATTTGACTCGAGGCATTACTATCTTAGAGTTATTTATTAAAGCATTGTAATAGACTTAATAGTACTATATTGCGATTGTATGGTCCGTGTGCCAAGTATATTTTGAGTCTAAGATGATGATATGAGATTTAGTATTTCCTATGGTTTTTATATGAAAGAGTTTTTGAAAGACTATTTACATGTTGTGAAAAGTTTTAATTCCTCACTACTTTTCATTTATGTATATGTGATGAATGATACGAAAGGGATTGTACAAGACCTCCGAGAGGTCAAGTGCGCCGTGCCATGACCTATGAATTTCTCTAACATATAGGGTGTAGGTATGGGTCGTGAAAGCGTGGTATCAGAGCATAGGTTATGAAAGTGGTCTTAAGAATCCAAAAGTCTCATCAAGTAAGTTTAGTAGGGTCTCGATCATCGGTGTGAGTCGCGACACATCTATGAGTGAGAGGCTATAGGATGATAGAGTTCCCCTTCTTTTCTTCTCCTATGTCATGCCGTAGAGATTTAGAATTTATGAGTGGTCTTTTCTTATGGTTTTCCTTGTGCTATAGGAGACGAATACGAGGAGGACATCGGATAGGAGAGTTGAGGAGAATGATGTGAATGAGGAGATTCCTCCTCAAGTTGAATAAGTGGAGCAAGTTCTTCAAGGTGCTCCGGGCGCTCAAGGTTCAAGAGATTTTCAAGTCCCTATTATGGCAGAAGGTAATGATGTTCCGATGTTTCCCTCGGAAATGACTAATGGGGAGATTAGAGAGGCTTTACTTACTTTAGCCCGATCCTTGACTACCCATGTGAATAGGGGTTTTGAGCCTATAGTGAATATTGTGGAGATCACTATGACATTTAGATTGAGAGATTTTGTGAGGATGAATATTACCATCTTTCTTGGCTCTAAGGTGGGAGAAGATCCTCAAGAGTTCCTAATTGGTGTGTACAAGGTGTTGAGTTCCATAGGGGTGAATTCTAGAAATAAGGTGGAGTTAGCTTCGTACAAATTGAGGGAGGTTGATCAAGTGTGGTACACCCAATGGAAAGATAATAGGTCAGTTGAGTCAGTTCCTATTTAGTGGGAGGAAATTAAGAAGGCTTTCTTAGGAAAGTACTTTCCCAGTGAGAGGACGGAGGTGAAGGTAGATGAGTTTATCAATCTCAAACAAGGCAATATGAGTGTTGAGGAGTACTCATTGAAGTTTACTATATTGTCTAGATATGCCCCATCCTTAGTGTCTAACCCTAGGGATGAGATGAGTAGGTTTGTGACCGGGGTCGCCGATCGATTGAAAGAAGAATGACGTACGACCATGCTCTATGATGATATGAATTTGTCAATAATCATGGTTTATGATCAATCCATTGAGGAGTCTAAACATTGTAGGATTGCTAGTAACCTGAAAAGGAGTGGTTCAAGTGATCACAACCAATGTAGGTTCAGGAAAAAGGTTTCAAGTAATGAAGAACCTAGGGGTGCTATGGTGAAACTTGAGAAGGTAGTGGTTCTCAAGGTGCCAAGACTATATGTTCTAATTGTTGGAAGAGGCACTATGGGCAATGCTTAATTGGAACAGGGAGTTGCTTTGGATGTGGTAAAGATTGACACGAAGTGAGGAATTGTCCTGCTATTGCTTCTAGAGTAAAAGAGGGTAAGCAAGTTCCTCCAAGTGTTCCGGGAGATGATGATACAAAGAAGAATCATTTCTATGCACTCCGGACTAGAGGATCAAGTCGGATGAATATGATAATGATGGTAAGTCTTTGTAATTCTCTCTTTAGTGTTTTGAGTTCCTTCTAAGTGAGGGAGTATAGTTAGTAGAGGAGTTAGATGGTCATAGTAACATGTTGCATGGTTGCATTGTGTTTAGAAGTCATTGTTGGAATTGAATTTCATTGATTCCTTGCATTATGTGTTTCTTGAAGTTATGATTATGTTGTAAAAATGAGTTTATATGGTTTTATCTTGCATATTATCATGTTTCCATCATCAATTGCCTAGATGTGACATTTTTGGAATTTTAAAGCATGTTCACTGCCAGGGAATTTAGCTCACCGTAAGAATTTTGCAAAATTGCATAATTTGTTCTTTGGTTGAAAATTGTTGTAATGTGTAAAACATTTATGTATATGAGAATGATAATTAATGTAAAGGGCGTTCATGATATTTGAAATGAAGAATGTGAACCTTATGGCATGATGAGTTGTAGGATGAGTTTCTATCTTCTTGTTGTGTTGTGAGTCTCTTGATTATGTGAAATTGAAGTTTTTCCTAGAATGTGTATTGTATGCTGCGTTATGTGGTATGGTTAGCTGATGTTAGTTGAATCTCTACTCATGGAAGTGTTTAGAGAGTGGAAAGTGTCATTCGAGGACAAATGTTGTCTAAGTGGGGGAGAAAAAGACACCTCTAAAATGACTTAGGTGAAACTAGAGCGTAAATGTTTGTCATGAGATTCCAAGGTCCTAAAATATTTTATACTATGATAATGAGGCAGTGTCTAATGATTTTGGTTAATTGGAAGTGAAACGTCAAGGAACGACCAAGACGTTCGACGACTAGTCACCTATAGGCCTCATGTGTTTTTAAGTGCTTATATGTGTGTGTCATGATCTTATGAGGTTCTTATATGAGCAATAATAGTGTTTATAGGCAGTGTGTCAAGTTTCATGAAGTTTAGAGGTCATACGTCTAAGAACGTCCATGGCGTTCGAAAGGTTTGCCTTGTAACGACTTTGTGCATCTTAACATGTTTTGTCAAGTTTTATATGTTTTTTTTGGATGAAATTGATGTGAGAGGTCCTAAACTCGTATACAATTATATTCAGGTTGGAAACATCCGGGCAAACATCCCCAAGGACCAACCAAGAGTCCTTGAGAAAGGACCCATCTTGGTGGCCGAAACTATCAAAAGCAGTCCCACCTATAGATGGCAATCGACTGCCAGTAGGCTGGTCGATGCCCCATAGGTATAGGGAGTTGGTCAAGAATTAGGCATGGGAGCCTGAGCTTCCAAGGACCAGTCTCTAACCCAAACCACGGGCCAACAAGGCGGTCCGTTGGTTGGGTGACGGTTCGTAGGTGAGGCACGCGTAAGTGAGTCTGCAATTTCGCAGCTTCACTGTTAAGTGAATGGGTGAATCGGTATTCACCCCACGTCCAAATAATTGTTTGGGTGGTTTCCTAGGGTATTATATGTATTTTAAGTGGGTTTGTAAGTCCTAATCACCTAGATGAATTCATTATTCTAAAATCAAAACCCAAATTCTCTAAGAAGCTCTCTAAAACTAACATTGAAGTCAAAGCTCAAGGAAGAGCTTGGATTGAAGTTTGATTCGTGATTCTTCTTTCGTGGTTTAGCTTCATTGAGGTATGATTTTCATTCTTGAATCTTCTATCATCATGGAGCCAAACTTCAAAGTGATTTCTAAAGTCTTCTAAATATGAACTTGTCCAATTTTGTGATCTATCCATGGGTTCTTGCATAAAATTTTTTGAATAATTGAATATTGATTAAATTGATGTTAGTTTCATGGTTTTAACCTAAAATCTTCATGAACCCATGCAAAACCTGAACTCTTCAATTTGGCTATAATTTGGATTAAGTGATCATTTCTCAATGCTTATAAATTCTAGTGTAATTTTCTTTGGGCTATTGAATTGTGTAAGAATTGTAGTGTATTGATGTATAGACTGTATAAGATTGATAAAAATATATTGAATTGATTTAGATTCATCGAGCATTATGAATTTGTATTGAATTGATGATCATGGTCATGGGTAAGGGCCTTTTGGTTTTGTATTGGATGATATATCTATGGATTGAAGTGGTGAGAAAGAATTGGTGGTACGCTAAACTAATTCTATTTATATTATATAAATTATGTCTTGAATTATTTTGTGAATGGTATGGTCCACTTATGGTTGTGGTGTTATGTGTTATAATTGTGAATGATGTAGTCTCGTCAGCGTTAGTTTATGTATTATGATGATCATGGACTTGTCGGAAACTACTTTCTATATTATGATGGTTGTGTAGTAGATTTATGTGAAGTATGACCATATTCATCTACATGGGATAAGCTGAATGTATGTGTTGTTCTATTGATGTTGGTAGGTGATCATGTTAGATTATGACTATGTACTTATGTGTGAGGTCTTAAAGTTGATGCATGATTCTTCCTACTTGATATAGGAGTCTTATGATGGTTATATTGATGATGATAGTGTATAAGGTGACCTTATGCCTATATGGTTCTAAACTGATATGTTATATGTGAAGTATTGATGTGTCTTGTTTGGTAGACTTGTGTCCCTTACTTGATACATATATAATGAGAATATAATGTATTTATTTAGGATGCTAAATCCTATTAGTCTTGTATGTATGAATGACATGTGACCTTTAACATTTCTAAGAAGGTTAAATTATGTGGAGGCCTCTACCCAGTTGAGAGGTTATGATATCCTTGAAGTCGAAAGTCGTCACTGTATCCTTCTTGTGTGAATGGTGGACTTAAGGTTGGTTGGCTTGAACAACATGAAATAATCCTTAGGAAAATCATTAAGCTATCCTATGTACCATTGAAAGGAAACCCTAGGGGACCTTTTTGGCAAGGTGAATGTGATTGGGTTATGAACTAGATCTGCAACCTGTTCATGTGATCCTTTATGTTAATTAATCTATGCGAACAAAAGCTAGAAATTATTGAGTATGGTTTGGGAAGTAGCTCTAGTTGAGGATGAGGCTACAGTATAATGAAACCCATCATTTTCCTTAACCATGTGCCTACATGGGAAAGTTCTACCGTTGGCAAGTAGAACACCCTTCCTCGGAGTAGGTTACAATTCCAGATTCCATGGCTTGCTTCCATGCTCTAAGTTTTTTATTGCCTATTCTCATCATATTGGATAGCCAGTAGTCTCGGGGAACTTCAATGAAATTTAGGAGGTAGTATGCGACATTATCTAGACATTGCACAATAGGCTATGAATATGTTGCTGAGTGAGTCCCTAATTCTTCTCCAAGACCACTACTTGAATGTCCTTACGTGATGAAAGTCTCTTGAATGAACTAATGAAGATAATGAGTTAAGTTAAAAAGCATGTAAACGAATAAGTACCTAGTCTAGAGTAACTTGAAGGATTGCCTAGTTAAAGTTTGAAGAAGGGATAAAGGATTCTCTGTTTATGTCTAACCTAGGGAAGTCTTAATAATGACTCTAGATAGAAGGTTTATAAGTGAATGAGAATGATCTTATATTAGGTAGTCTAATGGATCTTTTAGGTGTGTGTGAAGGGATTGTATGGGCGGTCGCTTCACAACTCACTCAAGTGAGCCTTAGAATCACCTTTGATAGGAGAATCTCATATTATGTGCTTTGGTGTATTATAAGTGATTTTATATCATTATATGTAGTTCAAATGATCATTTAGGTGTGCTTAGAGAGGGTGTATGGTATTTCTCTCTTTGTCTTACTTATGTGAGTCTTAGGATAACTTTTAGTGAGAGATTGCATGATAAAAAGGGTTCAGTGTAACATTGAAGTAGTTCACTGTGAAGTTGAAGTAGTTCACTCTAATAGTGATATAGTTTACTATAATGTTCCTCAAAAGTGATAAAATGCTTATGTGATATCTTATGTGTTTCTAAGGTGTTAAATGTTGTTCTTATGCTTATACTATGAGGTTTTAATAAAAAAGAGAATATTTCCATTAAATGTTCGTTATCACGATTTTATGCATTATGTCATACTTAGTGCATGTGTTTGTACTTATTCCATACTTTTATCAATCTATAAACTGATTCATAGGTGAAGGTGTTTTTGGGAGCGAAGCTTGGATTATAGGATCTTTCAAGCAAGGTTGAATTATGTCATCATTTGTCTCGAGGCATCACTATCTTAGATTTATTTTATTAAAGAATTGTAATAGACTTAGTAGTACTGTAGTGCGATTTTATGGGCCGTGTCCCAAGTATATTTTGAGTCTAAGATTTGATGATATGAGACTTAGAATTTCCTATAATTTTTATATGAGAGAGATTTTGAAAGACTATTCGCATGTTGTGAAAATTTTTAGTTCCGCACTACTTTTCACAATGCGATGAATGATACAAAAGGGCTTGTACAAGACCTCCGAGAGGTCAAGTATGTCATGCCACGAACTAAGAATGCCCTAACTTGTAGGGTGTAGGTGCGGGTCATGACATTCAACTTCAAACGATCATATATCTCAGGATATAGAAGTTACGTGGTCCATTACCTATCAAATTAGAGGTATTTTAGGCTTCTTTCCTACACAAGAAATTTCACAACAATTCAAGGTTTAATTAAAAAACTATGACCATTTTAGTTACCTTATACATTGTTGTTATGAATTAGCGGACGGGAAAACAATGAAAAGTGTGGTTTTTGTCTTTTTACCCCAAAAAACTTAAAATGAATTTCGTTACTAATTAACGACCCAAAACAATCTGATTTTAATTTGTTTATCAATCATTCTCTTCTCTCTCAAAAATCAAAGTACAAGACTTCATTCAAGATTTTCTTTCAAGGTAAGTCTTTCTCGAAGAATTCCAATCTTTCCAACTCAAACCCTTCATACAATTATAAATACTAATGAAAATCATAATTTTTTGCCGTAAAGATTTCAAGAAACTAATTCAAGAATCTTAAGGAAGGTTTTCTTTACCTTCAAACTAGGGTTTTAAGGCTTCTAATTAAGTTCTTATTCAAGAACCTTGTTCTTTAAGGTATAGTAGGCTATCATTGTGTTTGAATAGATCATCTTCAATCCCTACATCTTCTTTCAAATCAGTAAAAGAGAAAATCATGGATCCTACCACTAGATTTGAGTGTTCTTGCGATGAGTTGATTTTGAGTTCTCGAGTTCATGTTTCTTTTTTAAATTCTATTCCCAATTATTCAATCGCTATAAATTATATATTAATATTATTCAGTTTATTCGCTCGTGTCCATATTTAAGCATGAATCCTATGATTTGTGTATTTTTAAGATGAGTAAAATTGTTGAGTTCTGAGTACCGAGTTCCCATATTTCTATTAAGATCCTTGAGTCAATCATGTCCATAATTCCACATGAACTCTAAGAGTTGAGTTATAAATTTTGAAAAGATCATTATAGCCAACACTTGAGTTTTTAAATTGATTTTTGAGAAAGTAAAATTGAGTTTTCAGAAAAAAGTTTCTAAAACATGATTAGTGTGACAGTCGACTATGTCACAAATGTATGAGAAATATACAATCAATGTTTATGCAGTATTACTTTCCGATCATCAATGATTATATTAAAATATGATTCTTATATATTTTGAAAAAGAGTTTCCAAGTATAAATTCACTAAGAGTATAAGGGAACTATGTATTCACAAAGGTATCAACTTTTACATTGCTAAAAGAGAAACTAAGATTTCTAAACAAGTTATGAGTTTAAAAGTTATTTCAAAAACAATTACCTCTTTTAAGATGGTAGTTTGTGCAGTTATATCAAAAAAGAGGAAGACTCATATTTTTAACATATGAGCATGAATAGATAATATTGGGAGTAGTATTGAACACAAATATGAGGATGAGTTCAGAAAACTCAAAGTTCTCATGCACCATGTATGTCAACATGGGTAAAGTATCATACTTTTAAGATTATTCTTTATTTATTTTTAAGATGACTTAGTGGATCCACTTAGTTGAGGTGTCCTATATCTCGACATGGTATAGGACAGCTTCGGCAGCGTAAGTGAGACGTTATATCAGCACGTGACTCATAGTGATAGTTGTAGGTTAGAAAATCTCCAAATATAGTTAAAGTGTATGTTTATATATAACTGATTATGTTGAGTTTAGAGATGAAAAATTATTTTGTAAATCGTTAAGTGTTTTACCTTCTTTATTCTATTACATTCATGTTGACTTCATTGTTATCTATTCTAGTTTTTTCTTTCAGTTATTTTGTTATTCAACTATATTGCATACTCGTACATTCAATGTAATGATATTATTCAGACTACGTCTTTTAAGGATGTGGATAAAGGTTCTTAGGAACCTCAGCAGGAGTCTGTTTGGATCTCTTCATCTTTTCGTCGGTTTTTAGTGAGACCTCTTACTTTTGGAGTAATCCATTCTTATGAGTTGTTAGTACTAAGTTCTTTTGAGGAGTCATGAATCTTGTCCCTACACTCATCTTTATAAAATATAGGCTTCATAGATAGATAAATTTTGGAGAGTATTTCAGTTTCAAATGTTTTATTGAAAACTAATGTTTCATACTCTGTATATTGAGTGAAGTTTTGATATTTAGCAAACTATTTTTAAACTTTTCCTCTAGTTTGATGCTTATGTTTGTTTAACATAGTCTTCTGCTTCTAGTCAGCCATTATGAGGGTTCGCTTAAGGGCTAAAGAGCATTCTCAAGTGACGATCATATCAAATGCATAGGTTCGTATTATGACACCACATCTCTTGTATATCATGAATCTAAAGCACAATCACATATTCAAATGAAGTATCTCAGAAGACTCAGATTGGTGCACGAGTGAAGACAACTTATATGAAATTTCATATAGTATCAAAGAAGTAAATAAGCGAGTAAGTAACATATTGGGTCAATGAATAGATATAAAAAAATCTATATTACCTCAAAAGTATGAACTCCTAACTTGAATGTTAAATTACTATAAATGCTCCCTAACCTAGGTTGTAACATTTTCAAGGAGTTGTGACTTTTGCGATAAGTTGTGATTTTTTTCATAAGGTTGTGATTTTTTGATGACTTGTTACTTCTCAGAGAGTTGTGACTTTTTCAACGAGTTGTGACTTTTCCAATGAGTTCTGACTTCTCGAAAAGGTCATGACTTTACAAATAAGACACAAAAAAACATTTGTTCATACTACCCTTTGTTGATTATAAATAGAAGGATTTCCTCTCATTTTTTAAACACAACTCTTTTTAATCCTTTACTCTTCTTCTCATTACATTTACAGAAATTTCGTGTGATTAATTTGTTGGGTATGTAGCAAGAATTGATGGGAAATAGAAGGAAAGAGAGGAATTTGAAAAATTGAGAACTTGAAAAGTCCTCTTATGCTTTAAGAAAAGACATTTGTCGGTGGAAAGAAAAATAGGAGAGTTTAAATATGGAAACACTCCTATTAATTTTTAAAATGGTTGGAAAGAGGTACCCCCTCGCGCCATCGTCATCGCTCGCTCGTCTCGGCTTTGGCTTCGGTTTTTGCAAATGATCAATCGAGAGATTATTTTTTGGACAAAGTTTGTTTTAATTATTTAACAAATAATTAAATGGAAAAATGTTTTAAATTAATTAGTTGATAGCAGAAATATTTTCAGTTATTTAGTTGAAATTAACCGAAACGTTTCAACTTTTTAGTACCATTCACTCTTCAGAATTTTCGCTATGAATTTTTTTGACCTCTTCTTCTTCTTCTGCATAATAAATTACTTCGTGTATTTTACTGCGGTTGACTGTGTTTGCTGACACCAGAGGTTTTAGTATCTATACTCTGGTGATTGAGATCATTTTAACCTGGAAGGTCATATTCCAAATCAAACCTCGGATACTAAGGGGAATGATTTCCTTAAGGGGACGCTGTGAGTTCAGTGGACTTGATCTTTTTCTGTTCAATTTTTTTAGATTCTGGTACGTTACAAATTTTAATTTTTTTCTTAATTAATTTATGTTCATCTCTTGTATTAATTCTGTAAACTTTGGTTTCTCCGTGTTTCTGCAAAGTTTTATCAGAATCAATAATTTTTATTTTCAAACACAGACTGGCAACAATCTTAAGGAAATTATTTTATTATATATTAATATGTGTTTCTGGCGGAGACAAAAATATTCGTGATTTTATACTCCTTGAAGTTTGCAATTATAAGTTATTGCTTACTAAGACTGTATAGATTTTTGTTTATCATAAATAGCAAACAACGGTGTTACAGTGGTTGTTTCTGCACCAACCGAACTGTTGTACCACAAGTAGAGAAACCGGGTAACACTGGTGTGAATTTCAAAAGATGGTACCAACGTGTATTTTTCTGGCTTACAACTCTTGGTCTGTAGAAATTTACCAGTAAAGAAACTTCAGTGCCTGCTGATGATATGCCAGACAGAGAAAAAATTGTGATTATTGAAGAAGGCTACATTTTGAGTGCTTTAGAGGATGACTTATATAATGTCTGTAGTGCAATAAAAACTTAAAAAGAGTTATGGAATGCACTTGAGAAGAAATCTAAGACAGAAGATTGATGCTAGAAAAAGTTTGTGGTCGCAAAGTTTTTAGACTATAAAATGGTAGATAGTAAAACTGTTGAATCACAAGTGCAGAAACTTCAACTTATTCTCCATGATTTGATTGCTGAAGATATGGTAATAAATGAAGCTTTTCAAGTAGTTGCAATGATCGAGAAGTTGTCTCCTTTGTAGAACGATTTCAATAATTATCTAAAGCACAAGCATAAATAAATGTAGCTTGAAGATCTTGTAATTCACCTCAAGAATGAGGAAGACAGAAGAAACACTAAAAAAAAGTCTCATAAGAGCTCAACAATCATCAGAGTTAATATTGTTGAAGAAGCGCCTACCAAAGACAAAAAGAGAAAGAAGTCCAAAAGGCAGAAGTCAGAACAGGGCAAGAAGAAAATCAAAGGCAACTGTTACAATTGTGGCAAGGCTAGTCATAGGTCTTCTGATTGTCGTGCTGCAAGAAAAGATAAAGACAAAGGCAAAGGCAAAAGTAAAGAAAACATGGTGAAAAAGATGGAACATGCAGATGACTTGCATGCAATGATCTCGGAGTGTAACTTAGTTGGAAATTCTACGGAGTGGTTTCTCGACTCAGGTGCCACTAGACATATTTGCTCTGCGAAAGAATCCTTTGCAACACCTGAGTAAAATGAAGATTTGTTCATGGAAAACACAGCAACAACAAGGATTGCAGGAACTGGAAAAGTAATGTTGAAAATGACATCCGGAAAGGTGTTTACTTTGAACAGTGTTCTGCATGTCCCTACTATTAGAAAAAAATTTAGTTTCTGCTTCACTACTCGTTAAGAAAGAGTTTAAGTGTGTCCTAGTTAGTGATAAAGTTGTAAAAAGTAAGAATGAAATGTTTATAGGAAAGGGCTACCTTAATGAGGATCTTTTCAAGCTGAATTAATGGTTGTTGACAGTAATAATAAGAATTCTGCTTCTGTTTACTTATTGGAGTCAAATAATTTATGGCATGCCCGTTTGGGATATGTAAATTACAAAACCTTGCAAAAATTGGTTACTATAGATATATTACCTGATTTTAAATGCGATAAATCGAAATACGAAATTTGTATGGAAAGTAAATTTGTTAAATATCCTTATAAGTCTGCTTAAAGAAATTCCAAAACTTTAGACTTTATTCACACAGATATATGTGATATGAAGTCGACACCATCTCGTGGTGAAAAAAAATATTTTATAACTTTTATTGATGACTATACTCGATTTTGTTATGTATATTTTCTTAATAGTAAGGATGAAACAATTGATGCATTTAAGCAATACAAAAATGAAGTGGAGAACCAATTGAATCTAATGATAAAAATAATTCGGAGTGATAGGGGTGCAGAATATGAATATCCTTTTACAGAGATACGTTTAGAATATGGTATTATTCATCAAATTACTGCACCTTATACACGACAATCAAATGATGAATGCCTTGATGATCAATTCTGGTTCACCACGAAACCTTTGGGGGAAAGCCATCCTTACAGCTAATAAGATACTCAATAGAGTACCCCATCGAAAAACACAATCAATTCCATATGAGTTGTGGAAAGGAAGGAAGCCCAACTTGAAATATTTCAAAGTGTGTGGGTGTTTAGACAAGGTAGAGGTTCCTTTACCGAAGAGGGTTAAAATTGGACCCAAAAGAGTAGACTGTGTATTTATTGGATATGCTATGAACAATAAGACCTGTTGGTTTTTTGTTAACAAATCTGATAATCCTGAGATTCATGTTAATATGATAATTAAGTCAGATAACGCAGAGTTTTTTTGAAAATATTTATCCGTATAAAACTGAATGATATCAAAAGTTAAAGACCTAAATGACCACGAGAATATTCAATGGATAATACATTAACTAGTGAGGATCTTAGGCATAGTACTCGCCAACGGAAACCTGCTTCTTTTAGACTAGATTTTGTTGCACTATTGCTTGAATATGAACCTCAAACATTTAAAGCAGCTATGTCTTCGTCTGAGTCAATTTATTAGAAAGAAGCCGTCAATAGTGAGATCGAATCAATTTTAAGTAATCACACTTAGGAATTGACTGATCTTCCTTCGGGAAATGAACCTTTAGAATCAAAGTGGATCTTTAAAAGGAAAATAAAACCTGATGGGACTATTGACAAATATAAGGCTAGACTTGTAGTCAAAGGGTACAGAGAAAAGGAAGGTCTTGACTACTTTGACACATACTCTCCAGTAACAAGGATAACATCAAGTTGGATATTAATAGCACCAGCAGCAGTGCATGATCTTAAAATCCACCAAATGGATGTAAAGACAACCTTCTTAAATGCAGAGTTGGAGGAAGAAATTTACATGGAACAACTTGAAGGGTTTATAGTTCCTGGTAAAGAAAAGAAAATGTGAAGACTTGTGAAGTCACTTTATGGACTCAAGCAAGCGCCCAAACAATGACATGCTAAATTTGACCAAACTATGTTAGCAGATGGATTCAAGATTAACGAATGTGATAAATGTGTTTACATTAAAAACATTACGAATCATGAAGTCATTTTTTGTACTTATGTTGATAACATGTTAATAATGAGTAAATACTTTGACGATATAAATTCTACTAAGCGCATGTTGTCCAGCAAGTTCGATATGAAGGACTTAGGAGTTATTGATTTGATCTTCGGGATCAGGATTATCAAAAATCCTTAGGGACTAGCTTTATCTCAAGCTCATTATATTGAAAGAGTATTGGATAGGTCAAGTACTTGAATTTCAATATTTTCAAAACTCCAATTGATTTAAGTTTTACATTTCAAAAGAATGAAGGTTAAAGTGACTCTCAATTCGAATATGCCAAAGTATTGGGAAGTTTAATGTATATTATGAATTGTACGCGACCAGATATAGCATGTGCTATTATCAAAATGAGTCGTTTCACTAGTAATCCGAATCAAACTCACTGGATGGCAATGAAACGTGTGTTGGGATATCTGAAATATACACAACACTATCATTGGCATTATAATAAATATACTGCTGTTATTGCAGGATATATTGATGCAATCTCCTGGAGGTTGTCCTAGCAAACATATATTGCTAGCTATACAATGGAATCTGAATTCATTGTTTTAGATAAGGCTGGTGAAGTAGATGAATTGCTCCGGAATTTCTTAGAGGATATTCCATTATGGCCCAAACTTGTTGGACCTATTTGCTACATTGCGATAGTCAAGCAGCAATAGGTAGGGCAGGGAGCGTTATGTACAACGGGAAGTCTCGTCATATACGACGGAGACATAACACCATAAGACATCTTCTCTCTAATGGAATATCACAATTGACTATGTAAAGTCAAGTTATAATGTGTCAGATCCACTAATGAAAGGGAATGGGTTTATGGCTTAGGACAAGTCAGCATGACGGTAAATCTATCTAGCAGACTGGAGATCCGAAGAGCTAGATTCAAGGAGAAAAGCAAACTTGTGGCTGACAGTTCGACATTGTCAATTAACTCAATCCATTCTCATGATGAAGAGAATGTTAAGGAACAAGGTTAAGATATTAAGGCTTGTTAATGAGGTAATAAAGCTTAGTGTTTTTAATGATTAGCTAAGTTGGTAGATTTGACCAAATAGTGTATTTAAGAGATGACACAGTTAGAAATCACCTATGTGAGTGTGAAGTGAAAGCCACTTCAAAGAGAGTTTTATGTGAAAAGCCTATTCTCTATACACTCATGAAACCAGGAGGTGTTCATGGCTGAAACGGAAACAACTGTAAGAACCATAAACAGTAAAGGATTAATTGTGTGACATATGTTTGTTTAGGTATACACCAAAGCTCGATGGTTCAAAGATATCACATCTACTGATTGATCGAGTATATCCGACATATGTTCAATACAGAAAGTCCAAGGGAAAACCTACTTATCTAGATGCAATTAATCCTGGCTTGTAAAGTACACACTTGTCTGTGCATTCCTATGTAATAAACATTTCCCATCAATGTGGGGGATTGTTGGTTGTGTAGCAAGAATTGATTGGAAATAAAGGGAAAGAGAGGAACTTGAAAAGTTGAGAACTTGAAAAGTTGGGAACTTGAAAAGTCCTCTTATGCTTTAATGAAAAGACATTTGCCCCTCATCGATGGTGAAAAAATAAACAGGAGAGTTTATATGGAATAAAGATTTTCATTTTGTCTCTACACTCAATTAAATCTAATAACTATAAAAATATAATTAATTAAAAGTCCTACTTATTTATTTATGCAAGTATTAATTTTAGTAGAAATTCAGTCATTACATATTAATTCTTTAGTCATAACATTATAACTCTCGTCATTATTACGAATTATTGCAAATGTTACACATACAATTTTACATTATTAGTTATAATATTACGAATAATCATATTTCATACATTATTGATTTCTATTTTTCATCTTTCCTTATATCAATTTTTGACAGATAAATTTTTATATTATTATATTGCCCCTATATGTAATAACATGTTGTTGTCATTTTATTTGGCGAATCATGTTTGGTTGAATAAATTGAAAATTGCTTACAAGTATATGAACTTTATCTTTATTGGGTGTAAGATAAACAAGTGATTATATATCTAATTTCACCGATAAAATAAATTTTTTTAATTTTAATTTTTAGTTTTCTAAGTAAAACAAAGGAAACCTTTCTCATTTAACTATGTACAATCAGATAACTATTTTTGATTCATATACACAGTCAATCGAGAAGTCAAATATGAGAGCTTGCAACAACATCATCTACTATAACATGTTTTTTTGAATTTGTAATCACGTGCAATGCACATCTTGATAAACTAGTAAAAATAAAGTCATAGACAAGTGAATATTTACAAGCTCGAATTCTTGTTATTCATTCCATCTGTCTCGATAATTTTCCCAAAAAAAGTTTTGAAAAAAGATATTTTCCAATTTAAGTCACTATTTTGAAAAGGGGTTATTTTATTATACTGACACCACTTGTAATTGATTTTGGTGTTTGTCACTTAAATTCGATCTCTAATTAAAAGTAAATGACTCTTTGTTTTATTTATACGCGAACTAGAAATCCGCTTAAGAAATTTGTTTGACAGAGGAGTAGGTTAGGCACCCCTCGAGTCACATGGTTCTAGAACAGTTACTTCTTTTACTTATATCTGATTTAGTTTACTTTTTTTTATATATATATTTTTATGAGCTTGAATAAAAATTTGTATGTCCCGCAATCTTTGATCTGTTATACACTGCAAGATAAATGTCACATTTTATTAGTATGGTGTATCTGTAAAAGTGTTTCTCAACCTAGTCATAAATTATTTTTTTGTGTATACATTTAATTTAAGGAAATTTAATTATCAAAATCAGGTTCAATCTGAAATCCTTATTTAAAAGTCTAAAGGCTCTAAATTATTATTTTGTTAAAAGTCAATGTTGTGACTCGGTATAGATATAATTCATCAATAAAATATGTTATAATAGTGAATTAAATTAATTACAAAAAGGGAACTTAAATCCCTTTAAACATTTTTTTTGGAAAAAGTTACCCAGTACTCTAAAGTTAAACTAACTAAAGGAGGAACAAATTTAGGTAAACCAAATAAGAAACCAATTATTTTGTTTTTTTAAAAAAAGTGAACAAAATGTAATTAGTGATATCACCCATATATACACACATGAAACAAATTGATCAGTAATATATCTTCATGCAAATACATTTATATTACTGTTATTAATTTCGTGTCTTGTCCATTTTTGCATATAATTAAAAAGTCTATTTCTTTACATCTCTTGTCAAAATATGTTGCATTTTTCTTTTGATTCCATTTTTTTCACAAAGTGATTATGAAATTTTGAAGATTAATTTATATAAAGAAAGTATATGCGTACTATCAGTATTGCATCAAAATAATTAATAAAGTAACAAAGAAAATTAAAATAACATCATACAATATAAAAAAGTAATAAATCTATCACACTATAATAACAAACATAAAATGAGTTAAATGAACGTTAAGAATTTGACCTATAATATGAAGTCAAAGCCTTCCCGTATATATTGAAATATAAGATAATGATAAACCATAACAATTTTCAATTTGCTTGCAATTTCATGAAAATGTAAAGATCATATATTGACCTACGGGCTGTAGAACCTTCTACGGTATGTATAGGTCAACTGTAGACCAAAGTATTGGAACATTAATATCAACCAATTTGACAAGCTTTATAAGATAATATCTTAATAGAGAGCTTTTTCATAGCTTTCGTACTAAGCTTTATAAGATAGAAATTTTCACTCAACTCGATTAACTGGAGGTTCTCACATTGTTCCTAGAGCGAACATAGATTATTTTGAAAGAAATTATATCCAACATTTTTTGCTAAAAGTTTCACGATGATCGCTAGCTTCATAGGTGCATTAAGTTTAGTTTCTTCTTTGGTGGATATAGGAACGAAAATTTAGTGGTTTGAGGAGTTATCTTATTCATCAAAAAGATCTAGCTAAGAGGTATCTCGAAAATTTAGTTTGTTTAGTTCCTGGGAATTCAGAATGTAGAATATTTCTTTTCCATTTCATTAATTAATTAAGCTTGTTATTTTTGTTCTTCTTTTTTGATTGCATGAAGCGATTGAGAGATTTATGTGATTCACAACTACTTAAGCTGTCATTTTGCTCTTTCAATAGAGAATTGTAACTCTATGTTCTTTATTGATTTTTTATGTGTCTTGTGATTTATATGTACATGATTATCCTATGTTTATCGCCTTTTCCCAAACTAAGAGTTAGTCTAACGGATGAGAATGTAACTTAACTAATACTTGCATCAAAGAACATTAACAGTTGACCTAATACATCAATCCCTCTTACATTAAATTATATTTAGATACCCCAACTATAATTACACCCATTTGCCTGAGTAAGCATTCAAAACTCAAACATGTTGTAATTGAGATTGATGTGTATGAATAAGGAGATAACTTATCTTATGTTGTGAACTTCTCTGCCTAATGATGCTTGCGAATGTGAACCAAAAATCCTTCTCAGATGTTAATATTTTATCATGTGCTTAGGTACTCAATTGTAATAGATGGTATATCGTGTTTCCACACATAAAATTTACAGAAAAATCTAATATTGGGCCTTACGTGTTTTTGACGGTTAAAATATTGTACTTTCTCTACCAAATAACTACATTTGTGGTAACTCTACTTATTGAAGTTATCACTTGTCCTTACTAGAATTTGAGCCTTATCTCTCTTATTTTTACGCCATTTGAAGTTGTTAGATTGTACACATGATCTTTTAGCAATATATTTGAGTGGATACTTATGTCCATTGTTATGATACATTTGTTTTTTCTTCTATCTCTTTGATAAATTAGGTATGACAGTCATATAGATGTAATCGATGTGTTATCTTATGTGAGGGAGGTTAGGGACACATTTTCGAACGAAATTGAGAAGTATGAAATGTTCATTAATATTAAGAATAACTTAAAGACTCAAAGGTTTGCAACAAAACTATTGTTATTACTTTCTTTTCTAATTTTGTGATATATATAGGACTAAGTTTTTTAATATTATTCGCAAAAAAATTGATTATGTTGCTGTCATAGAAAAATGTTAATGAATTGTTTAAAGAGCATCATAGCTTGATCCTTGGATTTAATTATATCAGGCATAATGGTTATGAAAAAATTCGCAACGATGAAGAACACACACCTCCAAATAAAACAACTTATAAGGAACAAGCACTCAAAAGGTGAGCTGATTTTTAGTATGGAGAATGTCATTTATTACTCTTATTATTTTTTATGTTTTTTTATGTTAAATCTTATTGTTGGTTTTGTCCTATTTTTGCAACATGGAGCGACTAACATGTATTTAGATGTTTAACATATCATGATGTACTTAGATGCTCAATTGTAAAGATGGTATATAAAGATTCCACATGAAATTTACTTACAAATTTAATATTAATCTTTAGTGTTTGTGACAATCTAAAGAACTTCACTTGCTTTTTCCAATAACTACATATGTAGTAGCTTTACTTGCAGAGATGTAGGCATATGTGACGTTATCACTTATGTTTACTAGAATTTGAGCTCTGATCTCTCATACTTTCACGCACTTTACTGATTTCAATATTGCATACTGTATTTTGTCAATCTATTCTAGTGGCTACTTATGGCTATGATTCTGATGGATATTTTTTTTTCTATCTGTTTGATTAATTAGGTATTACAGTCTAGCTGATGCATTGTCTTATGTGAGGGAAGTTACGGACACATTTCCAACGGAAATGGAGAAGTATGATATGTTCATCGAGATTATGAAAAACATTAAGGCTCGAATGTTTCGAACAAATAAACAAGTAGCTGATGCAACTACATAACAACTTGCAACAGAAATTAAGGAGGTGATGCAACTGCTTGCATAAAGTAAAGGACCATATTATTTCTCAATTTATTAAAGGGAAAACATCCAAAATGGAGCCTCTAAAGCATCAAGCTTATCATCTCTCCTTCATATAACTTATTCTCCAGAAAATTACTCCAAAGGAAAGCCATGGAAGCTCCAGGAGTTCTGGTCTATAGCTTCAACATTAAAATATGAAGCAAACCCATTGTTTCAAAAGCACAAGTTGGTAGAACCTCTCCTATCTTAAGGGATTCAAGTGAATAATCTGATTTAACATCAAGGTAAGTAAGAGAGGGCAACATAAACCTTGAAGAATCCAAGTGTTGGCAAGTGAGGTTTCTGTCTAGCAAGGTAAGCTGTGGATATTTTCATCCCTCTCTTGTTCTTGCATTATTTGTAAAAGTTTGTATGTGTTAATGAACTGAAGAGTGTTGCCTCTATATGGTGTGAGCTTGGTGAATGTTCAGGAAGGAGGTTCTTGTTGGGACAGACATGTAGTGGAGTCCCCTTAAATTTTGATTGTGAGCTTGTTTTTAGAATCTAAATGTTAGTTGGAACTCACGGGGTGTTGACTAGATGTCACGTGTTCATATTGTTATTTTCACATTGTGGGGCTTAGGGACTATTTTGTGTATCGTAAAATAAGGGGGGTGGATGGATATGTGCATAGAAGTCAGGTGAACTGGTTAGAGGATTGAACATTTAAAAGTGTAGATATATGATATATGACACCTAATTGAGTGTTCTGTAAGCTTACTTCCTTCCATCCCTTTATATAGTGTTTTCCAAATCTGTGAAGCCCAGGAGTTTCGGAGGACCTTATAAGAAGGTTGTATATTATAAGAAAAAACTTTGGAGGAGAATGGGTGGGAAGAACACCCTTGATGGTATCAATTATAGATTTACTGCCAAGTACTGTTTTGTTCTTGATCAAGTAGCCCAAATTTGTTGATTAACTACTTATGCTAGTTTTAATTGTTTATTCCATTATAGATAAATACTCTGAAAGGAAGGTGGTTAACTCATTGTTATATCCATTGTTTGTGTAGCAAGGTCTGTAAGGCTATTTCATTTCATATTTCTTTGGAAAGAATCAAAACTTGCATTAAAAGTTAGCTTTCTAAGTGCCCTTGGTAGTGACTAATCCATAGTTAGAGTTCCTACTCCCTAGAGCATTAAACTCAGCACTCTAATATGAGTTTGTTACATAATGTGCATGTTTACTCTACCAAGTGTTAGCATGCAAGGTTTCAAGTTGTTTCATTGTCAAAGTACCCCTGTCACATATTTCCCTTAGATAAGTCAAAGTGATCCTAGATTACACATGGTACATATGTTTATAGGATTGATATACGATCTTCTCTTATCTTTCCGACTTGCTTAAATAGTCTATGCCATCAAATATGTCATCTTTTCACTTGTTCATGTGTTCTTTTTATTGATTATTACTCCTATTATGTTAGACTACAATGTTACCTCACAAGATACCTACTTGCTCTATTGTAAATTTTATATTTACTTGCTTGGAATATGTATCCGTCCTTAAGTTGAATCTTCCACATTCCTCCTTGGTTCCCCATTCATGAACACCTTGTATTTGTATCTTATAAAGTTCAAATCTCTTGGCTGAATGTTAAATGTCTTCACTGGATGTGCTTCAATTTAAGATGTTAAAATGTTTACCGAGTCATATAAGCTCCTAAGTATTATGTTGGTGTCACATTTGCTTCCCATGTCATTGTTATTATCGTAAGTCCATATTCATATGTCTTCTACTACTAGTCCATAGTTCCAAATCTAAACAATGATTATGACCACCAAAACAACAATCACAAACGAATTATAAACATCAAAAGAATAATCTCACAAGAGTGAACATCAAAACAACAATCACAAAGATTAAAGAAACGAAGTGAAGCAATCTGTATAATTATGGGTGGCAGCCCAGGGTAAAATTCCTAGCATGGGTCCATCCCAATTGGTATAGAAGGGTGGCAGCTCAGGGCGAAAGCCTAGCATGGGCTGATCCCTATTGGTACGGAAGGGTGGCAACACAGGGGCGAAAGCTAGCATGGGCTGATCCCAAGTTTATGGAATTATGAGGATAGCATCCCAGGGGTTAAAATGCGTAGCATGGGTCATCCTCTTCTAGCACTAATTAGCTGGTCATTTGTATCGTATATCTTATAATGATTATAAAGTATGAAAAAGTAATGTAACATACACGATTCCACAAGTACAAGCAAAGGTGGCCTCAAATCCTTAAAGTAATGTGACATACACGATTCCACAAGTACAAGCAAAGGTGGCCTCAAATCCTTATCTATGTGTATTGGTTTCACCTGAACATCTCATTTTACATATGGTTTTATTACGCCTTACATAATCAGTACATTCTTTCATACTGACGTCCTTTATTAGGGATGCTACATTTCATGCTGCAGGCATATGTACTCAACTAGTAGATCTCCCCAATAGAAGAACATGATACTCAACGGTTGTTGGTGAGATCCACGATGATTTGGGGGCTTTACGAGTCTTTACTATGCATATTTTTATAGTCGTACAGTCATGGATTCTACTAGAGGCTTTGTAGATGTTGTAAAATTATCATTTGTATCCATAGTTTCACCTGTTACATGTATCGGTTCAGCTAGTCGACATCTGTTGTATATGAAGCTTCTCTATCTTCATAGTAGTTTATTTTCTCATCATAAGTCTCTTGTAAAGAATGTGTTCATATTATACTTGTTCGCCTCAACTAGGTTTGGGGTGTGACAGATATGTTTAGTTTCCTTTTTAAAGACTTTGTAATAGATTATAGCTTCTTTTTAAATTGATGTAAGGGTCGTGATCCTATGATATTATGTGTCTAAGATGGCTTATGAAAAGACTTAGTTTTCTTATATTAAATAAAGAGTTTGACTATTATGATGAAAAGTTTTACTTCTGCAGTATTTTTCATTTATATGCGATGAAATATGTCTAAGGGCTTGTACAAGGCTTCCGAGAGGTCGAGTACGCCGTGTGATAACTTAGGGGTGTTCCCGGGTTGTGAAAAACTTGGTATCAAAGCATAAGGTTATGAAGTAGTCTTTAGGATTCAAATTCTCATAAAATTCATGTCTAGTAGAGTCTTGTTCATCGGTGGTAAGTCGCGACACATCTATGAGCGAGAGGCTATACGACGATAGAAGTTTTAATTTCTTCATTACTCATGTGTCGTGTCATAGAGTTGAGGTTAAAAGTATATTTTCCTAATCTCTTCTATTTTATTTGTTGGACATGCATACAAGAATGATGCCCGCAAGGAGAGTTGATGAGGAAGTGGTAAATGAGGAAGTTCCTCCCGAGGTGAAAAAGTTCCCCAAGGTAATCAAGTTACTCAAGTTGAACAAGTCCCTATAGATAATCAAGGGAATAAGGTTCCGGTGGTTCCCCCCAGACATTACTAATGAGGAAATTAGAGGAATTTTTCTTACCCTAGCCCGAGCCACGACGGCTCAAGCGAATTGAGATATAGGGCCTATAATGGATTCTCTTTAGAGGACCATGACCTATAGGTTGAGAGACTTTGTGAGGATAAATCCTCCTACTCTTCTTGGCTCTAAGGTGGGAGAGAACCCCAAGAGTTTCTAGATGGTTTTTATAAGGTGTAGATTGTTGTGAAGGTGACTTTTAGGGATAAAGTGAAGTTGGCTTCATACCAATTGAGGGAAGTTTCTCAAGCGTGGTACACAAAATGGAAAGATAATAGGATGGTTGAATCGGTTCCTATAGAATGGAAAGAGTTTAAGGATTCCTTCTTAGAAAGTACTTTCCACGTGAGAAAAAAGAAGTGAATATTGAGGATTTTATAAACCTTATGCAAGATAACATGAGTGTGGAGGTTTAATCCTTGAAATTTACGCTATTGTCTGAGTATGATCCATCCTTTGTGTCTAGCAGTAGAGATGAGGTGAGTAGGTTTGTGACCGATGTTGCCGACCTTGTGAAAGAAGAGTGTCGTACGTCCATTCTCCTAATGACATGAACTTATCTAGACATATGGTGTATGCACAATCCATTGAAGAATCCAAGCTTAGTAGGATTAAAAGAAATTTGATGAGGGGTAGATCCGATGGACAAAACCAACCTTGGTTTAAAAAGAGTACTCCAAACCAAGATGCTCCTAGTACCTTTAAGGCCAATATGAGAGGGATGGTGGTTCTAAAGGTGTTAAGCCCACTTGTGCTACTTGTGGAAAGAAGCAATTTGGGAAGTGTCTAGCCAATACTAGTGGGTGCTTTGGATGTGTAAAGGATGATCATAAGGTGAGAGATTGTCCTACTATTGCGGCTAAAGGAAGAGAAGCCAAGAAAGATCCTAGTGAAGGTACTATTTCCATTCCTCCAAGTCGTTGTCATTTCTATGCTCTCCAAGCTAACAAGGAAGCAAATAAAGATGAAGGTTTCGGTAAGTTATAATTTTCCCTTCTATATTGTGATGGGTTTCTCCTAAGTGGGGGAGTATGGAGAATAGTTGGGTTGATGAATTTCATATCTTTTCTTCTATTCTATTCAAGCTTGAGAGTTAGAACTTTTTAGTAGTATGTTGCATGTTTTTAGGAGTTTAAGCGAAAATGTGTTTCATTGTTCTCCTTGCATTTTGTATATTTTCATGAGTTTATGTTTATATGGTAAATTGCGTTCAAATAATTTTGTCTTTCATGTTGTCATGCATCTATAGTGAATTGCTTAAATATTTCATGAGTGGCTAATAAATATGATTTACAATGAGCTCTTTAAGAATATTGCATAGTTGTGTTTCATGAGATTTTGGCATAATGTGCTTAGAAATAATTTTATGAACATGATGATATGTACATAAGGAAGTCCCTCCTCTGTGAAATGAGAAGGTAGAGTCTTATTGCATAATAAGTTGTTGATGTTCTTTCTACTTTCTTGCTGTGTTTTGAGTCTCTTGATTATGTTGATTTGATTTCCTCCTAGATATGTTCTTATTGTGTATTATGTGGTATGGTTATGAGCTGCTAGACTTGAGTCATTATATCTTGAAAGTGTAGAAAGTGTTTTGGTGTCATCTGAGGACGAAATTTTTTCTAAGCGGGGGAGAATGTAACGACCCTCAAAATGAATTAGATTGAACTAGAGACTATCATGTGTGACATGAGTTAATAAGGTTTAAAATGGTGAATTATATAATTAGAAGTCAGTTTCAAGAGTTTGAAAGAGTTTGGAAGTGAAACGTCAAAGAACATCCAAGACGTTTGGAAACTAGTCGTTGAGTGTGCTAGTGTGCCTTTGCATATTTTACGTGTTTTTTGGTGTCTAAATTCATAGGAGAGGATCCTAACATATAAATTAACCTATTTAGGGTAGCAACATCTGGACACGACTCACCAAGGACCTCCATAGAGGTCCTTGAGGAGGACCCAAACCTTGTCAAGAAATTGCCAAAAAGCAGTCCAATCAACGACCTTCAATCGACGCCCCGTCGATTAGGGGGCGTGGATCCACACTTAGTTGTGGGAGATTATCCCCAATTTTTACAGTCTCTGACCAAACCACTGACCAGCAGGATGATCCGTTGGTTGGTCGACGCCTCATAGGTGGCATCCGTCGATTGAGCCCTGCAATTTTTCTGCCGGTCTCGGCCAAATTGGGGGTGTTTTGGGAAATTCACCTAGCGATCTAATTAAGTCATGAGAGGTTATTTTTAGCGTTTTTAGGTAATTTAAGTTAGTTTATAAGACTAAAACCTAATTTAGAATTCACTTTACAAAAATCAAAACCTCCTACCCAAGAAAAACACTCACAAGACTCCATTGAAGCTAGAACTCAAGTTGAAGCTAGAATTGGATTTATTCATTGATTACTCCATAAAATTTGTTGATTTTATTCAATAAATGGTACATGTTTCATACTTGATTCTTCTTCCATTTGAGTCAAATTCCAAAGGCTTTGAAGTCTTTCTAAAACTATAAAGTTTTACTTTGAATTCTAAGCATGAGTTCTTGCATGAAAGGATTTAAATGAATGTTTTATGAAGTAATTGATGTTAATTGAATGTTTTCAGATCAAAAACTCTATGAACCCTTGTATTACATGAATTCCTATTTTTGTCTCTAATGTGGGTGAATTGATCATGGCTTAATCTTAATGAATTCATGTTTAAATTGTATTGGGCTAATGAATTATGTATTGATTAGTGTTAGAATTTAAATGGATGCCTTATAATGTTGATATCTATATTGAGTATTGATGGATCATCGATTTAGTTGAATTATTGGCTTAGTCTTATGTATATTGTTATGTGTAATATCTCTATTATGTAAATTTGTATTGGAAAGGCTAAAGGATGATGATTATGGATATGGGAAGGTGGTGAGTTGAATTAATACATTCTTTCAGCATTGAATTGGTATTTAATTATTGTAGTTTGGTATGGTCCACTTATGGTGGCGGTGTTTACTTGATATAATCATTATGAATATGACCATGTTAGCATTATATTGTGAAGTATGGTATGATCATTATAATGTATATAAGAAGGTATAAAGTGAAGTTTTCATGTAATTTCTAGATAATATTCTATGAGTGTATAATGTTATGATTTGATATGTTGCCTTTATATTTGATGATGTATAATGTGAATAATTAGGGAGAGATTTTATAGAATAATGTGGTATCTTGTGTGGTAGACTAGTTGTCCCTGCCTGGTACTTTAAAGTTATTGAATAAGTGTATAAATGAAAGTATTGGATCGGTAGCCCTAAGTTTGTGTCCTTCCTTGAATGACTAAATGAGGTATTCTAGAGTATGTCTTGAACCAGTAGGCCTAGGCATGATGCGCTTCTTGATAAGTCTAGAACCCTAAGCGAATGTGGAATTTTGAATAATGGAAAGAAGGTTAATAGAATGCATGAAGTGAAAGATTGTAATGGTGTCTTTATTGAGTGGAATGATAGACATAGGGGTAGGTTGGATGGAACGACATTAAATCATCTATAAGAAAGTCATAAGAGTTATCCTAATAGACCCTGGTTTGCAGCCCTAGTGGACCGACCCTTGGAACAAAGAGTATTATGAGTTGGTAGGAATTAGTGATGGTACCTTTTCAAATACTAGTACATGCATGAATTACTCTATCATAACGAAGCCAAAGCATCGAGTGAATATGCTTGTGCAAGTAGCTCTACTTTAGATTATACAAGAGTACAAATGAACCCTTGATATTCCTTAACCATGTGCCAACATAGGATGATTACTGGTCCTACCTTAGGCAAGTGGAATACCTTATACAGTGTGGGGTCTTATAACTCCGGATTCCATACCTAGCTAGTGTGATCTATGTTTGTTAATGCATGTTCTCATCATATGGAATGTACACTCTAGCAATTGGATAGGTTCTACAAAGTGTAGGTAATGGAAAGAGACACTATCTACAAATTGCACGACTAGGCTTTGAAGGTACTAGGATGAGTTCCCTAGGTCCTACAAGACCATTTTTTGAAGTCCTCTAAATACTTAAATGTATATTAAATGGCTTAATGAATAATGATGAATTATGATAATGCATATCGAATAGAAAGGTTTTTATCTAAGGTAGCTTTGAGGATTGCTTATGTAGGCTTGAAGAGGGTGTTTGGGCGGTCTCTTCATGTCTTACTTAGGTCAGTCTAAATGATGAGAAGTGAATAATATAACATTGGAAAGTCTGGAGGATCACCTAAATATGTGTGAAGGGATTGTATGGGCGACCGCTTTATATCCTACTCAGGTCGGTCTTAGGATAACTTTTGTAGGAGTTCTATATGCTCATATGGTTTCTAAGTGATAATAATTTTATCTTGTGGATTAGTTGATTATGTATTATATGTGAATATTCACTTGAAGGATGGTTTATATACTTGTTATGAGGTTTCTATTAAAAGAGCATGAAAAACATACTTTAAAGTAAATGGTCAATTTTTTTTGCTTGGTTTTATTGAATTTCGCCTAGTGCATTTAATGTGTTAATTTCATATGTTTTCTATATATACAAGTGTAGGTGGAAAGTGAGGATATTCTTAAAAGTTGAAACTTGGGAATAGCATTCTCTCAAGATCAGTATGTCCTTATATGTTCGAGGACATGGTTATGTTTAGTTTCCTTTTTCAAAGACTTTGTAATGGACAATCGTTTATTTATAAATTGATGTAAGGGCCCTGAACCCAAGATATTATATGTGTCTAAGATGGCGTATGATTAGACTTAGTTTTCTTATTTCTATAAAGAGTTTGACTATTATGATGAAATTTTTTTATTTCGCACTACTTTTCATATATATGCTATGAAAGATGTCTAAGGGATTGTACATGACCTCCGAGAGGTCGAGTACGCCATGTGACGACTTTCGGGTGCTCCCAGGTTGTGACATTGTAAAATCATCATAACTACAAATAAAATTCTCCCATTTTTGATGATGACAAACTATACAGTAGTGCCTATAATTTCTTTCCCCTGTTGATTACGCACACTCCCTATTACTTTGTTGTTTTCCTTCCTTCCCCTTGTTTCACATCATCCTGAGCACCATCTGCACGCCTGAACACCCCCAATTGATTCCCCCTTTGGCATCATAAAAAGAAGTGTAGTAAACCAACAAAACAATTGATAAGAAAGATCATAGTCAAGGACTACACCAACAAAATTATTAAGACCAAGGGCAACGGAAATTATCCACAACAAAACAGGATTCCATTTCATAAGCACAAAAAAAATCAGCAGTCAATATAATCCTGTTAAACTAAGATATGAGAACCTCGGACACTGTCCACACAAAAATAAAGACATGTTAGAGAACTATGAAGAGGGAGGCTGATGAAAAAGGGTGTGTATAACTAGTGTAACCCTGGAGTTTGTTGCGTCATTGTCCTTATCATTTTCTCCTAGAGAGTAACAACCAGTGCAAGGAAATCATCATTCTGCTTTTGCAGCTCCTTAACAACATCAGTACCAGGTCCTTCAGTTTGTTCCTTGAGAAGTTCAACATTAAGTAGACCAATTTTAGCATTTTTTTGCTCACACAGAGTGTCTTTTGTCCAACTTATGCTTCAACTGGTCCTGTTCCTTGATCAACTGAGATAACTTACTCAGTGGATTTCCCTTCCCTTCAACACACTCACATTTCATCAATGTGCTTAAGGTAAGCGATTACTTAGCAGTACCACTTTTACCTGCTCCCACATGGATGTTGAAATGGTGAAACACCTTCATCAGAAAGTATCCATACCTAATGCCATGTTTGCCCTTGTGTTCTATAACTGTTTTGTACAGGTGTTCCTTCATGTGGTCTGGAAGATCTAAAGTTCAAACTTGTACAATAACTCAATGATGAACAAATAAGTTGCAGAGGCCACATTTCTCTTCTCAGATTGAGGAACAAGACTTTACAAATTCAAAGACCAGCTGATACTCATCTTTCATGTGTTTCTTTAGAACTCCAGCACAACGAGTGTTAGGGATCTTTGAGCATTCCTTCACAAATTCTACGTTGTAGGTTTTTTCGAATACCGGACCATATACCACCCCTGAGCACTCCCAACATTTCTCCAGGAAAGTCCTCATCAAACTGTGGACTTTTGTTGACCACTCTGGTGCTTATGTTTCCATACTAAGAAAATTAAATCTTATACTAGAACTCACGCACCTCTTCCTCATATAGAATAGGATATAGTAGAACTCACGCACCCCTTCCTCATATAGAATAGGAGATTTGATCTCAAGAAAGTGTTTCTAAGATTGAATCTCCATAAGGTTATGCAGGGAGTTCATTCCTTGCTTGTGAATGATATCCATGTCAAACACCCTTCCACCTAGAAACTTCAGCAGACGCAGATTGCCAGTGATAGTCTACTTATCCACTTGTTGTCCATCCTGGTTGATGGTAGGACCTGGGCCCAGTCAAGGTGTGCGATGATCATCGGGAGAGATTTCCCTCTGCCTTTTGGACGACTCCCCTTTCCTTTTTGGTAATAATCCTTTTTTCCTTTCACCATCTTCCTTCATTGCTATAGATTCCTTGAGTTTTTTTCATTCTTACCTTTACTAACCGCTTTCAATTGTTTTTCCCTCTTTCCCTCAATACTTTCTCTCACACCTTCATGTTCGGATTCTTCAATGGAGATATCTACCACTCCAGTAGTGGGTATTTCAAACGGAATAGGGCCTAAAATATCCTCAAAGTATTGGAAATGGTACAAAATCACCCTCCATCCACCTATTTGCTCCAAAATACCCTTCCCACCCACCTATTGGGTTCAAAATACCCTTGTCATCCACCTTTTGGTTCAAAATTGACCACTTATTTAACGGTTTTATATTTAAACTATTTAATTTTTTTTAAAACACGGGACGCTCAACTATTGTTATAATTTACCTTATTAATATAATTTATAAATCAATCCACTACCCACCCATTACTAATTAAACCCACCAAATTAATAAACCCGTCATATTATCAATGCAACAACAGAAAAACTACTGCCAATTGAGTGTTTTTAAAAATTTGAGACGAAAATATCTATAGAAGTAAATTATCATACATTCAAGTGTCTAAATAAAAATTATCGACAAAATTAAAAGTCGGACTATGTTCATCTTAATTATTCTTACGTCTCAATTATGTGATGTTACTTCACATGTAACTTTTTTTTCTAAATAATATATTAAAGGTTTTAAAACAAATCATAAATATTTGTAAAAATATATTTTAAAAAAGCGCATAAATTAATTCAGGATATATTAGTTCTTTATATTTAATCATAAATTTCTAATTCAATCTTGAAAGAGAATCCTATTGAAAGTGTCCTCCTAAATAAGCGGCTCAACATAAATTTAATTGGGGCTTTGATTCGGACTCAAATAATTTTGGATGTCACTTTCAGGAATCTATAATTTCATCATATTTTAGTAGTGTTTATGACGGTTTTGATATAATAGTTGGATTATTAATTGGGTGGGGTTTTGTTAGTAATGAGTGGGTAGTGAGTTTGTTAATAAATGATACAAATAAATAAATTATAACCAATAGTTGAACATCAAGTATTTTAAAAAATATTTAAATAGTTTAGATTTAAAATCGGTAAATAAGTGGCCAATTTTAAACTCAAAGGTGGATGACAAGGGTATTTTGGAGCCAATAGGTGGATGAAAAGGGCATTTTGGAGCCAATAGGTGGATGAAGGGTAATTTTGTACCATTTACAATACTTTAAGGATATTTTAGGCCCTTTTCCGTATTTCAAAACAAGCATCCCAGACTTCCTTTTCTTCTTGTTGGGAGAAGTAACAGTTGCAGTAGATTTCATAGGTTCCCAATGAGTTTCTTTGAGTCTGATCTAGTGAAATGTCTTCTCTTAGGTGTTTCTTAGGTCGCCTTCTCTTTTCTTTTTAATGATATAGGGCCATCCTTTTCTAAGTCAACCATCTAAGAGGGTGATTGCCTCATCCGTGTCACTAGAGTCGGATGACGGATATCGACCAATGTCAGGGGTTTGATCGAACACAGATTGATACCCACCAATCATGTCTTCCAAGAATTATTCATCTTCTGCGTGCAATACATGTTCTCTCATTCTTGTTAGACTCTCAACAATTAGATTTTAACTTGCAGCAAGAATGTTGGATTTAGAGGACTTTTTTTCGGGACGGTCTCCCTCAGATAAATTGTAAGAAAGCACTTCATAGTAGGAACCAGGTTGATTAGAGGGGATAGGGTTATTAAAATCAAAAGGTAACTGGGGAATAGGAGAACAGGTTTTGTCAACGTTGACCGCATAGATGCTCAAAGTTTTGGACAGAGACACGGGATCATAACATTTGAAGAAAATTATCCGGTCTATTTCACTCAGATAATCTAGCAGTCTTCTTTAAGAAGATGGAGATTGAGAGATATTGTTTTAGAGAGAAAAATGAGAGATATCAAAGGAAAAATACATATAGAGTGAAAAGGATAGGGTTTTAGTGGATGACTTAGAGAAGAGAATTTGAAAAGTGAGGAGAACAAGTAAAGAAAATTCTATAAAGAGAACTTGAAACGATTTGTTAGGTCCCCGAGTAGACCCATCGCTTGGATTTAAAGGGATGAGAGAACAATCTGAAGGGATGATGACTGACATGTGGAGATCTCGACATATTTTATTAGACACTTTAAAATAAATGTAAAGAATGCTAACCTTGGGAGGGGACAGGTCCTCACGTGCAAGTGAAATATTATTCTTGATGGGTACTGGCCATTCTCTCCTTTTATGATTTCAATGGGTGTATACCGGTAGCAGGTACATATATGATCTCACTTGAACAACACATTACAAGTAGTGAGGATACCTGCCCTCCAGATCATAGCTAAAACAAGGATTAGAAGTCGTTTGGTCAATGAAGTTCATCATTCCCAGCTTCAACCTGTTTCTCTCAAATTGATCCTTGCTGAGAGCTTTTGTGAAAATATCCGCAATCTTATCTTTTGTTTAGAAATTTATAATAATTATGTTCCCCTTTTAAACATTGTGCCTCAAGAAATGATGCCTAACATCTATGTTCTTTGTTATTTTGTGTTTGACTAGATTTTTCCCCGTATTGACTGCATTTATGTTGTCACACATGAGAGGACCATTGTGGATATGGACTGCAAAGTCCTCTAGTTGATTCTTGATACAAAGAATTTGGACAGAAAGAAGCAACTATATATTCAGCCTCAGTCGTTGAGAGAGCTACTGAGTTTTGCTTCATGGTTCCCCAAGAGATGAGTAAGGATCAAAGAAAGTGGGTATTTCCAGAAGTGCACTTCATCCTTCAGATCACAATTCAAAAAATCACTTTTCACATCCATCTGATAGAGTTTAAAACTCACGAATGCTACAAAGACTATGAGGATTCTAATACCCTTCATTCGAGCAACATGACAAATGTCTCATCATAGTCGATGCCTTTTTACTAATTATAACCCTGGACAACCAGTATGGACTTGTTTCTAGTTATAACCCCACTTTCATAAGCTTATATCTAAACATCCACCTTGTCCCTTTGATGGTTCTGTCATCATGTCTTTAGACTAGGTACCACACATTGCTTTGCTCAAACGGATGTAGTTCATCTCGCTTAGAAGTAACCTAGTCAGCATCGTTCAGGGCTTCTTTCACATTTTTAATCTTATAGTAGATATGAAGGCTGAGCATGCAACTAAATTCATTGTTTTTTACATTCCATAATTCAGTGTAAAAATGAGATTTTTAGGGGGGTAAGATAAACTGTGCTTCCATCCTTATTTAGATCCTTGGGGTTATGGTTGATTGATTTGTTATTCTTCATCTTCAAAATCATCATTCTTGGGAGGGTGAGTTACCTCTATACTTGTACCATTGGAAGGACCAGGTCCCATAGTAGGTTGGTCATCCTCTTTCACATTTTCATATTGACTAGGATAAGAAACATCGGATTCAAGATTCACCTCAACTTCAGTCTCATCGAATTCATTGTTCTGTAACTTGAATAACTCAAAGAGATCATCACCATCCTTCATCTCTATGTTCTTCAGATCACCACTTTCATCAATGACCATATGAACACTTTCTTCAATACATAGTGATCTTTTGTGGAAAACTCTATACGCTTTTCTTGCTGATGAGTATCCTACAAAGACCACTTCATCACTTTTGGGATAAAAAATTTTCCAAATCACCTTTGCCATTTTTTAGCACAAATCACTTGCACCCAAAAAGCATCAGGTAGCTTAGGTTTGGTTTCTTGTAATTGAGTATATTATAGGGTATTTTGTTTAGGAGAGACCTAATTAAACATTTGTTGGTCACATAACAAGAAGTATTGACTACCTCAACCTAGAAGTTTTGAGGGAGATCTTACTCAATGAGTATGGTTCTAGAAATGTCGACTAAAGTTCTATTCTTCTTTTCCACCACGCCATTTTGTTGAGGTGTTCTTGGCATTGAGAAGTTTTTCTAGATACCATTTTCTTCTCAGAAGACATCAAGCATCACATTTTCAAACTAAGTTCCATGGTCAGACCTGATCCCAGCAATAAAGCAAATGTGCTGGGTTTGAATCATTTTGACAAATATCATTAGCACATAAGCGGTCTCAATCTTTGACTTGAGAAACATAGTCCACATGAATCTTTAGTAGTCATCCACGACCACCAGGATGCACTTCTTTTTGCTTCAACATTGGATTTTAACATGTCCACACAAATCCATATGTATTAACTCAAGGACACTTAAAGAACTGGCCTACTTCTTTGATTTAAATGAGGATCTGATTTATTTCCCTTTTAACACATGCATCACACACTTTACTATCACTGAACTTCAACCTTGTCATACCACGGACCAGGTCCTTAGAAACAAGTTTTTTCAATAGAGAAGAGCTCACATTATCGAGCCTCCTATGCCACAAGTTAGCATTTTCACTTTGATCACGTAGGCATGCCCCATCGTCTTCATGAGTTGTTTCTAGTTCTGCCACATACATGTTTTTCCTCATTTTGGCCATCAGAATAACTCTTTTTGTAGACAAAAAGGTGACAATGCATTTGTCTGAAAAAAATCGACTTCATTTCCCTTATCACATACCTTGGAAACATTGACGAGATTTTATTTTAACCCACTTACATGGTACACATTTTCAATGGAATCTTCAAGAGATTTTCAAAATCTTCCAACTCCGAGAATATACCCTGTTTTCCATCTCCAAAAGAGACACCTCCACATTGAAGTTTCTCCAGTAAAAGAATGTTGTGGGTGTTTCTGGTCAGATTCTTTAAGCATTCACTGTCTATAAGCGAACACTTGTCACTCACCTGCAACAAACATTACTTGTTATACTTGGTATAAGTTCCCATTATATTGATAAAGGAGTAATGAGAGTGTTTTTTTTCAATGTAGAAGATTAGTTCTTTTTGTGTTAGAGGCCTTACTAACAGGAGCTGGTCCCCTTCTTTTAGCAGTTCCCTATCTAGAATATTTAACAGTGTGATTAGGTTGATTAGACTTTGTCTTTCTAGAATAGACAGAGAATTACTCTTGTGCCTTCCAGGATGGACTGTTCCCATTTAGATGGACATTACGACCAAAGTGATGAAATTGTAAATTTTGTGAAACAGATACATATTTGCTATGGAGGTTGTAGGGGGAGTAATGTTCAGACTACACAGTCCATTTCTTTTATAGTTGCTTTGACTGGTGATATTTGAGAGCAGTTTGGTGGAGCTGGTCCATTTTAGTGAAATTTGAAGTTCTTCCTTAAGATGGACAAGGTCCCTCTCCGTCTGATCCTTTCCAGGGCAAGGGAAAATCTGGTCTCAGTGGCGTTTAGATTGCTTTCTAACTCTACTTTCATATCAGTGGCTTCCCCTTTCTTTTTCCAAATTTCTAAATCATTAGATAAAATGGCTCCCTGAGTAATAATTTTTCAAATTCTAAAACCATCACTTGTTCCTCAAGAACAGACATTTGAACCACCATCATCCCCTTTTCTTCATCCAGACTGCTTTACATAGAGTCTTTTTCAGTGGTTTGACTCTATGACAGAGTCGATAAAAACATTTACTATATTCCTCAGCCTTTGAACAGACTCAGTATTTAAGTTTTGCTTAATTTCAAAGAGGTTTAAGTTTTCTTAGTCTTCTTCATCATCTGATTCCGCCATGAAATCAACAAGCGCATCAAACACATTTGCCTAATCTTGAACAACTACCATGGAGGAATCATCAGGGCCTTTTGGTTCTTCTGATTAACTTGAAGAGTGTCCCCATGCAACAAGAGCTTTCTTCACAACGTGGTTAGGTGCACCTTTCCTTGAATTTTTATTAAGGACCAAGTCCCTTATTTGTCTTTTTCGCCTCTAAGTCTATGATACTCTTTGTTTTCTAATTTATCCATTGAACATTCTCTCATAAAGTGACGAACCTTTCCACACCTGTGACAGATATCACTAGTAGTTGCAGTTCGAGGAAAATTTTTCCCTTTCCTGAACCCTCCATGTTTTCTCACAATTTTATGAAATCTCTTGGTGAGATAGGTCATGTCATCTTCTGCACTAGATTCTTCCCCATATGAAATTTTGAGGACTAGTGCCTTGTCCTTTTTAGCTTCTTGTTTGATATGTCCTGATTTATGTTCATCTCATGGGTTTTAGGATTCCCAATGAGAGCTTTCAGTGTCAAGACTTTCCTATCCTTAGCCTCAGTAACAACATCCAGTTTAAATACCCAAGACTTAGAAAGGACTCGAAGCACTTTTGACTAGATTTCTTGTACTGACAGGTTCATCCAGACTTTGTAGCTCATTGGTTATGGATGACATTTTTGTATGCATATCATGAATAAATTCTCCCCCCTTTATTGTGAAATTCTCATATTGGGTGGTCAACATGTCCATCTTTGATTCTTTCACTTTCTTTTTGCCCTCTGAGCAATCCCATATTTCTTTCGCTGAATCACATGCAGAAATCCGATCGTATTCTTCAGCACTAATCCCACACACCAGCCACTTCTTCACTTTGTAGGTTTTCTCGATCTTCTTTTTGTCAACTTGGTTGTACTGTTGTCAAGTATTCAGAAGAACTTTTGTCATTTCACCATCCTTTACTTCAGTAGTCTTAATGAAGGGTCCATCAAACGCTATGTCTCATAGTTCAGTGTCTTCAACCATCAAATAATCGTGCATCCTTGTTTTCCACAAGATATAGAACTATCCATTAAAATGTGGTGATCCTGTTGATGATTTTCATTCTTTTAGGTTCAACCGAGAAGCTATTCTTTGATAGGAGTATCTCGTGGTGTTAATGTGTGCATCCACTACCAGTCAATGAACTAGGTTGTTTGACTGAACCAGGAAGATACTGCAAAGTAAATAACAATAATAGCACAACAGAAGCCTTTTATGTGGAAACATCCTTTCTCAAGGGAGTAAAACCACCACCTATTGCATAGGATTTTGAACTTCACTAATCTCCCTTAAGGAAAAGTGAACCTAGTTATAACTAATGTGAGAAAAAATTATTAATTTCACGACCAAGTAATCGACCTATTACTTGAAGAGTCTAAGCAGATACAACAAATCCCACTAATCTATCACCTCTAGATAACTTAGACTTTTTGTAAGCTGGTACAACATCGACCACTAAAACACCTAACTCTAGATGACTTAGAATTTCCCAAAGCAGATACAACATTTCCCACTAAATCAGTCACTTCTAACTAATTTAGAGTTTTAGTACCAAACAACTATCTGAGTCCTTTATAGACATAGGATCAAATTTACAATATATATTCAGAATAATAGATCCTAAGACCACTAAGCTTGAAGCTCTATCTGGTTTGAATATGATCTTGAGGATGAATCTTCATTTTTCGATCAGCCTTTTGAAGAGATTGAGATTTTTTTCAAGCTGCAAAAAACTAAGGTTGTAACTATTGTACATTAGGTTAATGAAGAATAGTCACAATCTTCCAGACCACACCATTGGTCGAGGTCTTTGATGTTTCTTCCATAGTTTGAAACTGTGCACCAACCAACTGTACTTTTTTCCATCCTAGAATTGAGGAGTATGTCGCACCACGGACCAGGTCCCGAGGTTTGTCAAGTCATCAGTAGGAGACTGTGCACCAACCACTTGAGCTTTCCAGCCTGCCATTGGAGAGAATATATCGCACTATGGACCAGGTCTTTTTACTAGGTCCCTGGGTTTGTCAAATAATAAAACTACAAATAACATGACCTGCTAAAGATAATTGGCCAGTTTTCCAACATTTAGTTTGTTTTTAATACGATTGATAATGTATTGATTGTTAGAGATTTTTTATGGTCTTTACTAATTGGAAGTCCTAAATATTTTCCTACTTCAGTATATAGACATATGTTGAGAATAGTAGAATGGTTGTTTATTCACTGTCAAGAACATTTTTTGAAAAAAATACTTTTTTCGCAATAATTATTCCCCCCCCCCCCCAATTGAATAGATAGTGTATGGATGATTTGAATAATAAATAAGCATAACTAGGATCGGTTTTTGCAATTAGAATAATATCATTGGCAAAGAGAAGTTGTGATATGGGATGCCCAATTACCAATGTTGTAGTACGTCTCCTGTTAATAGTGGATATAGGGAAAATTTTGTATTTACATTGCCGTCATTAAGCCTTTGGCCTCCAGATTTTATCTTCCAAACATCTTCTTCTTCCAGAAGAATCTCATTAAAATAATTGATTACCAATGGTTTCCAAGTTGATGTTGAAGTTAGTTATGGAATCTTCATCCATTTTTTGAATACCATTAATGCGTCTTAGGATCTTATCTTTACGTTAGAAAAGATTACCAAAGGTATGAACATTCCACATCTTAACAATAGCAAAAAGAGTTGAATAGAATGTATGTACCAGTTATTGGAAAGCAAAGAAGATTTAACAATGTAAGGGATGTTGGGATGTCTTCATCACATGGTCTCAAATATAAATTAGTTATTAGGTATACCTATTCTTTTAATAAAATTTAGCAAGATAGGAAAGTGATCAGAATGTGTGAGTGGCGGGTGTGTGACATTAGAATCTTGATATATTTATTGTCCTAGTAATTTTTGGCTTGTTAATCCCGAGTTTATCATTTCCTTTGTATTTGCGCAGTTTATGAAGTCAGTGCATTTTTTATTATTTATTGGCTTACCCCCAATTTTTTGGAAGAGCTATCTATTTTGTTAAAGTCACCTCTGATAAGCCATGGACAAGAGATTCTACTGGCCCTACTTTTTAGACTATCCCATTATTAGATCAAATGTTATCTCCGAGCTCCTCCAAAAACAGGGCAACCCCTCCAGGGTATCAAGTACCGGGACTTTAAATACATCATTGTAGTCCAAGATATTCAGTATATGATCATGAACATCCATTCTAGTTTCAGTTCGGTTAACAATTTTGTTATTCCTTTCCACCATCATACGTAGGTTCGCCATAGGTAGGGGTCATGCCCACCCATAAAGTTCCATAGTAAGATTTTAATTGCTATTTTATCATTCGATGTCAAGCTTCCTCTTGAGCCTAATGATATCTCTAGGTTTTGATTCAAAGGAGTGTAAAATATATCCTCTGTTTGTGGCTAGTTTACTTTTTCTTATTGTAGGAACAACCATCACCACATATTTCTTTAGGGCCAGTGAGTCGTCCATTGGGAGATTGATTAAGAACCTCTTCTCTACATTTTTGGGCATATGAATCGTTAGTGAATTCCTTATACATAAGGTCTAAAATGGGTTGTCAAGAATGCTTAGAACCTCTTCCTTCATGTTTGGTAGATCCATATCTGATGGACTACACTTATGTATAGGGGGAAATGGCTCAAGAGAGACTGTCTGAGGGACCACTTGGTCGTCCATAGTTTTGTCTTTTATTTTTCCTCGTGCTTCCTGATCTTGATTCATATTCCTCATTGCTTGCATTTGTTAATGTTATAAACTTGTATAGTTGGTAAGTTTGTCTATAAGAAAAACATGTAGCATATTCTCAGTGTTGAGTAAAGAAGACCAGTAGAGTAGGTGATAATACCCGAAGGTTGTCAGCTCCATAGTAAAATTAAAATCAAGCGCTTATGAGCTGTTTCTCCACTAGGTTTGGAACAAAGTTTTGGTTCAGAGGTTGGGTTATTTGATTGATCATGTTCCAATTTTGGTAGTTTTTGACTACATATGAGAAGGTAGAGAGAAGTTTGAGGTTCTAAAGGTAGGAGCAGGTGTTGAAAAGCACGAATCTGAGAGACATATGGGGGGAGATCCAATATCTTTGGACACTGATAAGGACTGTAGTTGTAGTTGTCTTGAGGGAATTGTGTCTGCAATTGTAGTATTGGATTGATTTCGAATGGGACAATTTTTTGAAGAATGTGTTATTGGGGTTGGAAATTGGTGATTAGGTTCTGGTGGGAGGTGTGGCCGTGACGTGATTGTGATATTTGGGCCCCTGAAACATCACCGGTTGGATATTTGGTTGTTAAATCGATGCATGCTCAATGTTTTTTTGCAAAGGATGGGGTATTGTAATATTTGGGTAAGCTTATGGGATGTGAGTAATTAGAATCTGTACTTACCATATGACTTTTTTGTCCTCTTTTACTATGTATTTTACATGTTTTGTCTAAAGCCAAGTGTCGGGAGTCAAATTTAAAGTTTGTATTGTAGGTAGTTGTATGGACATTCCTATTTAGATTTTGTGTGGTACTGTTATGTATTTCATTTACATCTAATTGGGAGTTGAGGGAATCTGAATAAGATTTTTTTTGGACTATAGGGGTATCAGTAAAACATTTCCTTGATTAAGTGTATATTTCAATGTAGGGAAATGTGGGGCATGTTGATTTATTATTATTATTATTTATGTGATTTTTGAAGATTGGGATGTGTGGTTGTTTTTTCCATATGTCCAGACCTACATGTGAAGCGGAAAACATTGAATTTTGAACTGTACTTTGCCGTCTTTTTTCCTGTGATGTGGTATCATGCGACATGTTGTTCTGAAAAACAATCGTGTTCTTTGTATGTATGGCTTCAAATATTCCAGCAGTTTCTAGCTGAAATCAGATTTTCCAATAGTGGTATGTTGAAGAACACTCGCCTTTGCACAATTTGTGGGAAGGATATTGGTGTGTGAGCGGATGTTTGGTGTTTGATACAAGAAGTTTGTTGTTGGCTTTTTTTTGTTCTTTGGATAGAAACTTTTTTCCAAGTACCGTCAAAACTTGTTGAGGAATTCGATAGGAAACTGTTTTCCAGGTACCGTCATCATTTGTTGAGGAATTCGAAGTGCTGATGTTAATTTTTCTTTTTGTGTTGGATGAGGATGGAGTATCGTTTGGTGATTTTTGTCAAACATACATAAGGTGGACTAGACATCCACATAGTGTGGATAGGTTATTATAGGGCTCATAATATATTGTTTGGAGATTTTTACCTAAGAGGATATCTCTAGGGAGAGATTCTGCTAAAGGTTACAAAATACACAACCTTGCATATCGTCCACCAAAAGTGTTTATAGTGGTTGTATCTATTTTTAGGACTGATCCTGTTTTAAAGCCTATTTAATGGAGTATTTCTAAGATCATAGTGTTTTGAAGGTAGTTCGGGCTGACGTATCCAGATAGTAGAGTAATTAATGTTAGCATTGCAAGGGTTGAAATTGGTTTGCCATTTGCAAAAAATAACAAATTTTTATTCAATGAACCAAGGTCCTTTTTAGAGAGCTTTTTCATTGTTTTCGTACTAAGCTTTATAGGATAGAAATCTTCACTCAACTCGATTAACTCGAGGTTCTCACATTGTTCCTAGAGCGAACTTAGATTATTTTGAAAGAAATTATATCCAACATTTTTTGCAAAAAGTTTCACGATGATCGCTAGCTTCATAGGTGCATAAAGTCTAGTTTCTTCTTTGGTTGATATAGGAACAAAAATTTGGTGGTTTGAGGAGTTATCTTATTCATTAAAAAGATTTATCTAAGAGGAATCTCGAAAATTTAGTTTGTTTAGTTCCTGGGAATTCAGAATGTAGAATATTTCTTTTCCATTTCATTAATTAATTAAGCTTGTTATTTTTGTTCTAATTTTTGATTGTATGAAGTGATTGAGAGATGAATGTGATTCACAACTACTTAAGCTGTCATTTTGCTCTTTCAATAGAGAATTGTAAACTCTATGTCCTTTATTGATTTTTTATGTGTCTTGTGATTTATATGTACATTATTATCCTATGTTTTTTGCTTTTTCCCAAACTAAGAGTTGGCCTAACGGATTAGAATGTAACTTTACTCATACTTCCATCAAAGAACATTAAAAGTTGACCTATTACATCAATAACCCTCTTACATTAAACTATATTTAGATACCCCAACTATAATTATGCACATTTGCCTGAGTAAGCATTCAAAACTCAAACATGTTGTAATTGAGATTGATGTGTATAAATAACGAGATAATTTATCTTATGTTGTGAACTTCTCTGCCTAATGATGCTTACGAATGTGAACACAAATCCTTCTCAGATGTTAACATTTTATCATGTGTTTAGGTACTCAATTATAATAGATGGTATATCGTGTGTCCACATATTAAATTTACAGAAAAATTTAATATTGGGCCTTACATGTTTCTGACGGTCTAAAATATTGTACTTGCTGTATCAAATAGTTACATTTGTGGTAAGTCTACTTATCGAAGTTAGCACTTGTCCTTACTAGAATTTGAGCTCTTATCTCTATTATTTTTACACCATTTGAAGTTTCTAGATTGCCCATATGATCTTTTAGCAATATATTTGAGTGGCTACTTAAGTCCATTGTTATGATACATTTGTTTTTTTCTATCTCTTTGATAAATTTGGTATGACAGTCATAAAGATGTAGCCAATGTGTTATCTCATGTGAGGGAGGTTAGGGACACATTTTCGAACGAAATGGAGAAGTATGAAATGTTCATTAATATTAAGAATAACTTAAAGACTCAAAGGTTTGCGACGAAAATTTCCTATTGTTATTACTTTCTTTCCTAATTTGGTGATATATATAGGACTATGTTTTTGAATATTATTCGTAGAATTGATTCTGTTGGTGTCATAGAAAAAGTTCATATATTGTTTAAAGATCATCCTAGTTTGTTCCTTGTATTTAATTCTCTCAGGAGTAATGGTTATGAAAAAATCCGCAACGATGAAGAACACACACCTCCATATAAAACAACTTATAAGGAACAAGCACTCAAAAGGTGAGCTGATTTTTAGTATGGAGAAGGTCATTTATTTTTAACTAGTTAAACTAAACGCACTTCGTGCGTTGGTAAATTACCTCTATTAACTTATATTTCTTTTAAGTTAAATAAAGTAACATATGACCATTTAAATTGACGTCTCAGCAAGTACTTCAAAATCAAGTATGGTACTAATTTGTTTTGTCAAAAGACATTTTTACTTGTTTTTGTTTCAAGCAACACATTAAAAACATGTAAAGCTTTGCGATTTTTAATCTTGCATAAAAAATATGTCTATTTATGTTGGGCCTGACTAATTTGGATCCATGAAAATAGACATTTTTACCTCAATAGAATCTGCATTATATTTGTGACCTTTATTTGATAGAATATTAGAGTATTATCACACTGCCATAATTTTCTTTTTTGCGGGATAATATATCGACATAAACTTAAGCTTGACTTCACATGTTAAACTAATAATACTCTAATTTCGAGTCTCCATATCTAAATGCATTAATTCATCTCCTCTATGTTAATTAAACACTCCCATTTGTAAAATGGTGCTCTTGTAATATATATTTTTATTTATTAAGTAACAAATGAATATTTTAAAATGTAGTAAAGCATAGATTATCTAAATTCTTTTTAAATATAATCGAAAATACCATTTGCTAGAAATACTTCAATTAATACTTTGACAATGCAAATATTTTCGATTTTCACTTACTAAAATATTTTATTTACCTCAAATTTTTGTGTTATCTTCCTCTATATTAGCTATGAGTTAATTTGAAAATAATGGTGTTAATTCACTATACAAATGCTTGTATATGGTTGCTTACGTGAAAATAATTACGACAACTCTATCGGATGAAACATCTCTAATTTACAAAAGTTTGCCAATACGTTACATTCTTAGTCTAATTTGGTCTAACTTTTTTGAGAAGAGAGATATCATGAATAAGTAAAACTTTATTTGAACTTGCAAGTTAAACATGAAAAAAAACATGAACACAAAACTAAACAATTATTAATTAGTTTTATTAAAAAAAAAACCTACGACATATAAATTCACCTATTATCCAGACAGTCTACCATCACAAATTAATGAGATTCGAGCATTGTAACTTTATTTATAACAAAGACTACAAAAGAGCACAGAGAAATTCCAACTACCCTTCATCGTGTCAACACTGGACAAATAGAATAAATATATTATTTTACCTTTATTACAATTGTAGATGATAATGAAAATTAAATAGCCAATACCTCACTCGAGGATAGAAAAATTGCAAAGCTTCATACAATGTGGCTATGCCTCAAAACATTAAAGGTTTAAGTGCACTGTGTCTAATTCCTTGCATATGTCAGCTTAAATGCCAACCACTATTTCCTTGCCTTTCATTTCTTTTCGTTTGTTATCTTGCTTGATTGTCTCAAATACGACCACAACAATCTTATGCTTTTCCATGTCCCAAACTATGGCCTGCAAAATCACCTGTCAACCAAAATAATCTGCCTTCACAATTAAATGAGGTTTCAACTATCAAAATTCAGAATGAGCAAAACTTATACAAGAGTAAGCAACCTGAGAAACTCCAAATATCCTTCTTTCACTACATATACATGTTTACAGACTTTTTAATGATCCTTGTTAAGTTTACCCATGATGGTTATCTTTTTGACTTTGTACACCATTTATAGTAAGGTATCTTGTATGGCCGAAGGAAATGTAAAATGTATATGATCTACATCGTCTCATCTAACAATTATGACATACATTCTCGAATACTTGTTCTAAAAGTTGAGATTCCCTCCTGGTGAAGCTGATTATTATCAACATATTATATTAGATTCGCAAGAAAAATTTCAAAAAAGCATATTGCCAAGGAGGGAATAAAACAATTTCTCATCTCCTACACTTACGCAACAAGCATAGCAGAAACACCTAAAAGCTGGATAATTTGAAGCAATGCAAAAAATTTGAAAATAAAAAGTTCATAAATTTATTCCGACCTATAGCAAATCATGTAATGAACTCTAGTTTGCTCTTAGAGTTAAAAATATCATTGTAATGTTCTGGAATAGTTATGAGTTGCTAGGGTACATTTTAAATTGATAGTAGAGGATAGGAAAATGTAAACTACTTTGTAGATGAGTCGTAAATGTGAAAATTAATAAAAACCTAAATACATTTTCATCGCAACAACAATTATTTGGAGACGAATTCACTGCAACCAAAAATTCCTCTCATGAAAAAGTGATTTCTACTTACTAATAATCAAAACTACTCAATGGATGAAGGGTGCCCCGCTACCCTAAATAACAGTTTTAAAGAAAAATAGATAAGGTAGTAGGTTTTTTATTGAGTAAAAAAAATAAAAAATAAATTTTGATTGTACATTCATTTTTATTTTTTGAAAACATATGGGATTTGACCTATAAGTATAGGAAAAAGTCTCTGTAAATTTACATAGAGAATGAACATGGTGGAAATTTACATGAATATGGTGGAAATTTAACTGAAGAATAATTATAAAATTACCAACGCTTCTCATGGGAATTTAATAATACTTAAAATATATCGGTCATTAAAACGAAAACGCTATATTATCTTACATAAAATATTTATAATGTATAGAAAAATTAAAATTATTACATTGTATCATTTAACCTTAATAACATAAGTATAAATTAATGACGGTAAAATACGTACCAAGATCTCTAACAGAACCAATGGTATCACTGAACCAATCATGAGAAAAGTACACAAATATATAATTGTGTAGAAGAAGAAGAAGAAAAAAAAGGTTAAAAGTTTTCTTTGTTTTAAAATGAGAGGGAACACCTCTATTTATTGAAAATAAACTGTAGTGTGTAGAAATATTTACAGTGCCTTATCGGAAGGGTCACAACCTTTCAAAAATGTCACAATATTTTATAAAAGTCACAACTTTTCATAAAAATCGCAACTCTTCATAAAAGTTGCAACTCTACATTAAAGTCGCAACTTTTCATAAGTTATAACACTTCATCAAAGTTGCAACTATTCGTAAAAGTCACAAGTTTTCATAAAAGTCACATCATTTCATGAAAGAGGATGACTATTTTTCAGCAAGTCTTCATAAAAGTCGTAATTCTTCATATATGTCACAACTGTTCATAAAAGTCACATCTTTTCAAGAAAGGAGAAGACTATTTTTGGAAATAAATAAATTTAAATGGAACATCTAGCTTGTGGTGGCGCCACGTAGGCGGGCCTAAGATTCTCTTTTATATAAATATATGATATATGATTTATTTTTATGCTTTTTATGTTAAAACTTATTGTTCGTTTTTTCCTATTTCTGCAACATGGAGTGATTAACATGTATTTAGATGTTTAACATATTATGATTTACTTAGATGCTCAATCTAAAGATGGTATATTGAGATTCCATATGAAATTTACTCACAAATTTAATATTAATCTTTACGTGTTTGAGATAATCTAAAAAATTTCACTTGCTTTGTACAATAACTTCATATTTAGTAGCTTTACTTGCAGAGATTTAGGCATATGTGACGTTATCACTTATGTTTACTAGAATTTGGGCTCTAATCTCTCATACTTTCACGCACTTTACTGATTGTAATATTGCATACTTTATTTTGTCAATCTATTTCAGTGGCTACTTATGGCTATGATTCTGATGGATACGTGTTTTTTTTCTATTTATTGGATTAACTAGGTATTGCAATCTAGCTGATGTGTTGTCTTATGTGAGGAAAGTTAGGGACACATTTCCAACGGAAATGGAGAAGTATGATATGTTAATTGAGATTATGGAAAACATTAAGGCTCGAATGTTTGAAACAAAAATATTCGTATTATTATGATTCACATTACTTTCTTTAGGTAGGACTAATTTTTGTTTAAACGTTTTTTATAGAATTGATGTTGGTGGTGTCAAACTAAATTCAATGAATTATTTGAAGAGTATCCTAGTTTGATCCTTTGATTCAATTCTCTCGTGCCTAATTGTTGTGAACAAATCGTTAATGATGAAGAGCAGGCACCTTGATATAAAACCACTTATACGGAACAAGTTGTCAAAAGGTGAGCTTTTTTCCTTTTTTATTATTATTATAGTAAAATTTGTCGTTGGGTTTGTCTTATATTTTCAGCATAAAGCCATTCGAGAGGATGTCTATAATACAACACCATTCAAGCGACCATTTTGTTCTTCATATGAAGAATTGTAGGCTCTATTTCCTCTATTTATTTTCTTTATGTTCTGTTTTTTTTTTCAAACTAAGAATTTGTTTAAAATAGATGAGAGTGTCACTAACCACTACTTTCATTTAAGAACATTAAAATTGACCTAATAAATCCACAACGTTAAATTAAATTTCTTTTACACAATCAAACTATTATTTGTTCCAATTATATTGAACACATGGACATATAATAAAGTGTTCTATTAGACACTTTTATTTTAGAATTTAGTACACCTTTTGCTCTATTTTAAAGTCCAATTACATAGGTATGTTAACCACTTAAATTATGTCACAAACCCTCTCAACTCTTTTATAACTTCAATCAGAATCGACAAACTAAGGTAACCTTTGGGTCCTCTATTCTCTTTCACTTTTTTTAAATAAAACAATTTCATGTTAAGAAGTGATAGATAAGAATAGGGTTTGAGTTGACATTTCAATTTTCAAATATTTTCTTTGATTGTATTCCCCCAAAGCATGGGGTTCCCCCTTATGTTTACAATGTTAATGTAACATTCTGGACAAAAGTACATGAGCAATAGGGCCGAAAATGGTTCTGTAATAGTAGGCAAAGTGGAACGATTGTTCTTTATTAAAAAATAAGATTCGGGGATGATTGAGGACTTGAAATGACTAAATTTTTACATATTTATGTAGTAAGGCTCTTTAGGAATGGTTATATGTACAAAAATTGTCGAAACAGAAATTTTTGGTCCAGCGGAGCCATTGATGCACTCTGTGGAGTTTTGGAAACTGAAAGCTACTATGGCGACCTTGCATCTCGCTATAGTGGGTGCCACTATAGAGGGGTACAGCCTACTATGGCGTCATCCCTATGAGCTATGCATGGGCACCATAGCGTCCCTGTCTCTCGATAGCGGCAACTAGGCTACCACGAAACATGATTTCTTTTAATGCATGCACTCCTAAGATAGTTCAATGATTTGCTGACATAGATTTCTGAAATGCAGGTCAACAATAGACAGAATTGAGGGCCCCAACTATCCCTATTAGAAATTTCTTGATGCTTCGAGTCATAATAGGTACAAGGAGATTCGACATATCGGTTTTCGTCCAGAGAGGGCTTTTAAGATGACGGGAGTGACTGAAAAGGATCCCGCCTTCTTCGACCAGATTCAATAGTTCGGTTTGGCGTCCTTTGGTTGTGTCCCCTTATTTCTCACAACAAGAGTGGCTGCTAGATTTCTATGCTCATTTGTCTACGGTCTTATAGGATTCCCTTTACCCCACAATCCACATCCAAGGAGTTGACATCCTGTGGATGCCCGATCTATGAGTCTAGCGTTAGGATTTCCGAAGGGGTTGCCAAAGGATTTGTCAATCAAGAAACCTAACCGATGCGACCTACCTACGGGCCATTGTTGAAACATGCATCATCGTTGGGATCCAAGTGAATTCGGGGGGAGGGGAGAAGATCGTGTTAGTGTGGAAGGATTTTTACTACTGCAGAACGAAGTCCTCCTTTCTTCCTGGCCTAGTGTCTGTGCTATGCAACAAAGCAGGAGTGTCCTCAGATGACACAGATTTTGAGGTGGAGAATGGTAGGGATTTCAAACCCATACTGGTAGGGAAGAATGCTTGTCGAGTGCCTAAGAGTGAGAAGATGGACGATGAATGAATCAGCCGAGCAGTAGCAAGTCTAGAAGAGTATGAGGATGGTGATGCGGAACCTACCTCCGCCTAGTCCCAGCCCCTGTTCTCTAAAAGTTGTCTAGAAGCTAACTTAGGATACTTGATACTGTTTTTGGTTTCCCCATATGGGAATAAGAAATATTTTATACTTTCTTGTTTTTGGATTGGTGTAATATTTGTTTCTATGCTAGGATGTGTGTAATGAATTCTTGTTCTTTTACAACATTGATATGAACTAAACAGGTGATAAAAAGTATTTTTTTTGAAGGGAATGCACATCATGGGTATAATAGGGTTGAGTTTGTGATTCTCCCTACTATCGTGGTAGTTCACTAAGCATCGTTATGTAAACCTCTGGAATGGCAAGAAACCTTTCAATATAGCTGCAATAATGTAGTGATATGGATTTGATATTATGACCTGATGAGTTTTTTCTTTAAATTAGTAAGTTCAGCAACATGTTCCCACTCCCGCATCTATACCAATTCTTTAACGACCTTATCATTATTAAATCATCCCCAAGACCGTTCCCAGACACAAGTGTCACATTCTTTCAAACCATACACTTATTTTTTGAATTAGAGATCTTACCTAATAACACCAAAATATTCACTTAGACAGTATTATAGATTAATGAATATCAAGTAACATGGGAATACAATTCATATCATCACCTACTGGAATTACACAAAATATCCCTTCCCATGGTTCCCAATAAATAATTGTAACACCCCGAGGCTACCCCTTAGACGTAACAAAACACCTAGGATCAGGAGTGACCCCAGGATAAGCCTAAGTCTGGTATATCACAAGCTTACTTAACATATAACAAATAAGCAGAAGAATTACTAATATCTGAGTCAAAATTTGAACTCCAAATGAAAATAAATTTGTACACGTCAAGGGGAAGCCACTCTAAACAATTGAGTTTTGACTCTATCTCCAAAAGCCTCTACAACTGAATAGTTCTATGACTTGAGGGTACGTTGATTCTTAGTCCAACTTGGTGCTAAGTATTACTCCAATCTGCGTATTCACAAAGATAAAATGCACTAAAAATAATAGCTCAATACTGACATGTGATGTTTACATAATAAAGGACACAATTTCCAATGCAAGTTCTACAATCATACAATAGAATTGTAACTCAACCAAGGGTTGAGGTCGTTCCCACAAGGAGTGGTTGTGAAATTAATTGAAGAATAAAATTATGTTATAATTAGTCATAGTTAAAAGCAGTATCAAATACAAACATATTAAATCTAAAGGAGTGACGCAAGCGTCAATTATCAATGGGGGTTTGTCAAAAGTAAATAAAAACAACGTAAATACAAAGGTGTACTAATAAAGGAGACGGATTGTTGGAATATACAGGAATACGAGATAGGCTTAACTATTGGGTACATCCTTTTAACAATGAATTTGTTGAACATTTATGACTAGGATAGACTATAATGGGGATAAGCTCTTTCTCGAGGAACTTACCCCTAATCAAATGGGTTCTTCTCATAAAGAACAACCTCCACCTTAACCCACTCACTATCTCGAGCTGAGTGTGTGAGAAGGACTAGGGCTTACTCTCTCGAGTTAAACCTCATGTTGACCCACTTCCACTAACCATAAATTAGACTTCGTTTTACGACCTCTCTCTCTAGCAAGCCAAAACACAAGTATGAAATTGTTTTCCAATTACAATTTCATGAAATTCCACCACAAGTACTAAATCAACTCACATTTAAACAACAAATAAACAATCAAAAAGTAAGACCCAAAAAATAATCTAACTCATATTCACACCCCCAAGAATTGAGGTTTTAGTGAGAAATATACACGAGATAGAAATTTATACCAAAATAAGCTTGTATTCAAATGGACGTGAAGATTTAAGTCTTAATACAAGAAAATAAAATGAAGAATCCAAAGACCCAAGCCCAATTCTTAGAGATGAAACCTTTTGAATGTTCAAAATCCTCTTCAAACTTGGAGCTCAAAAATAAAAGCTAAAAATTATTGTTCCATCCTTTTGAAAAAAATAATTGCAAGTATTTATAGTTTTCAAAAAGTTCTGTTGTGAAGGACCAGTCGACACAGTTAGTCGGGATTGGTGATCCTCCCTTTGGTAGCTTCATCACAGTCTTGTGTCAGCATACTATATCTTCGTGTTTTTGATAATTGGCTGACACAGTAGTGACTTCTCAAAATTGGGCGACACGGTGACAACTATTTTTCATCGCCGATTTGATCATTTTCTTCACGGCTCAGCACACTAGAATAAAAGGTGATCTTCAGACCTATCGGCGACTCACCAAGTGAACTCGTGATCGTCGAGCCTTCATTTCTTCGTTCTTTTCAGCCTTTGTGTTCCATTTTGGCAAGTAGTGTTCATTCTTTACCTCATACTCATAATACATAAAACTCAAGGTTATTAATCAGTTATTGAGACAAAATAAGCATTTGAGAACACTAATTTTATCAAAATAGAGCCCAAAATAAGTCCAAATTGTGGACTCATCAACATGCTAACTGAGAATGTAAGATTTATATACTGAGAATATGGCATTAAAAATCTGAGGTTTGAATTTCTGTCTAACTTTCCTAGCAAGTTAAATTCATGAACTATGATTAATTCTCACAAGCTAAGGTTCTGAGTTGTATGAATGAAATTATACTAAACTATCAAGATACGAGTTTATCTGGATCAAAGAAACCATAAGACTATAAATCTTGAAAATCTAGAGTTTATGAGGATCTAAAGTCCGAACTGAATTATAGGGACCTAATGGGTGAAAAGAACCAACTAGTGAAATCCCACATACTATGTAACGGAATCTATGGAGAAATTTTAGGCTGGGCTTTAAGAGAACCTTTACTACTTCTCGGAAGAAACTAGTGCCTCTGTCTCCATTATATGTTCTAATTTTGATGGTTAATGAGGATTTCGGATAGTTCCAACAAGATTATTAGGCTAAGATGGAGCAAAATGACGTAGTTTAGATCTTAAGCGATATAGTTTAAACTCTCAATGCATAGGGAAAAAGTCAAAACAACCTTGAACATAAAGTTGATGAAGGTTCATCCACGAGGGAACTGACAGACTGTCAATGGGAATGCATCTATAGAATGGGTTGTGGTTCTTAGAAAATGTTACTTGTTCTTGGTACACCCATCCACGTTCAACCTCACGAACCGTGTGAAGGGACACGAATCGTGAATTCCATCATTGTCTTGGGTCATAGTGGGTTAGGTCGACAGACCAGTCCACAACCCATGTGAAGTTCCATAGACCGTCACGTTGTCTGTGGTCCTTCACCTGAGCCGGTCCTCTTATCTTTGTTAGGGGTAAACCACAATGAGTCGTGACAGGTCCTAGTCCTTTTCATGGCCCATGAACCCCTATATGTTCACCTTTACATGTAATTTTTTTAAGTAAGATTCTGAGGTATTACAATTTAATCCCTTGGAAACATTCGTCCTCAAATGAAGTCTAAACAAAATGAGTTTGGAGGAAACAACTGAAATCCCTACCAATTAAAAACTAGAAACTGATATCAAACTAATCTGAATTTCATCGATCAAGCGAATATGCTGAAATGCAAGGATAACTGATAAAACAAGATATTTATTTTTAATTACACGAGATTAACTGAGAGTGGAGAGGAACTATTACCTAAAGTTTAAATGGTCTCAGAAAGAAGGAGGTTAGGATACTTGGCCATCGTGCTACTTCTACTTCCCAAGTAAATGAATTATAAATACTTCAATTATCATAAATAACATACATCAAATAGTAGATTTGATTATCTCCTTCTTGATCCAAATCACTTTTAAATTTGAAAATCAAACGGGAAAACTACAAATACTCCTATATATGTTACATCAACGAAAGAAAAGATGTTCTGATGGAGGTGTCACATACAGGGAGCACCCCTTAGAGATAACCAGCGTCTCCGTCCTCTTTGAGGAGTAAGACTAGCCTCTAGCTTACATCATTACATTTCATAGGTTAAAAATGCATAAAATTTAAAACTATTAACTTCTACATTGATATTTACATAGACCTCTGCATACACATAATATTTATATCGAGTATACATAGACCCTTAGTACAAGAATATTACATAGTCTTCTACTTTTATTTTGTGCGCGCACACACACACACACACACATATATATACAAATATATATATTTGTATATATACAAATATATATATTTGTATATATACAAATATATATATTTGTATATATACAAATATATATATTTGTATATATACAAATATATATATTTGTGTATATATATATATGTCTCTCTCTCTCTCTCTCTCTATATATATATATATATATATTTGATACGATATTGTCTTAAAACGGATGTCTCATATCATAACCATCTAAACAAGAGTATAACAATTGGGCATAACCCATAAATCAATGATAGTAGCCACATATAGGCTATTACAAGAAACGTCTCCAATGAAAAGGAAAGAACATAAAAGTCCTAAACTTAAGCAAAACTAGTGGCTTTATAATGGCATTGTCCTCGGAAAGTAAGGACCTACCGAAATACTTGGGAAATGTCCAAGTATTCTTCAATGGCCTTCAACTAAGCTCAATGGATGGACCCTACAATTTGTACTAAACATAAACATGGGGTTAGTACACCTTTGTACTAAGTATGAGTATATGCACATAAACAAGTAAAATCATGCTAAAGAGAGCATTTGTTCAAAACATCCTTATTTACTTTGAAAAGCCTTATTCACATACAGGAACCTATATAAAGCAATTAACACATAACTCTTACATAAAGTCCATATACAACACAAGACCAACATCACCAAGTATAGACAAGTCCATACATATAAGAGTTCATAATATCATAACATAACCGAAACCCTTACCCACAACCTATCATTTAGCCTAGAAGTGCAATGACCAAGTAAAGACCTATAACCTTATTCAACCAAGTAAACCTAACAAAGGATCATAAGAAAAACCTAACTTCACGTAACATAACATCAAGAGTAATCCTCATCACGTTAGCAATATAGACCAATAGAATGTTCATAAATGAAACTAACAACATATAGGATCATCAACATGTAGAGTCATCATATTCATAGCATATACATTATAAAAACATAGGAACAACCTTCTAAGGATTCCCTCGAGGTAAACTAGTGCAAGGCATAGGTAGAGACTCATACCCCTACCTAGGCTAAATAAAAACTCTCAAGTCACCCTAGTAAGTCTATAGTCCATTACGTCATTTTATTTTTGAGAACATTTTTCTTAACCGACATAGACAACAAGATCTAAGTGTGAAAACCGGTGTTATAAAACCTTACGCCGATGGAAGGCGGTCTAACGGCTAATGTAGTTCCAAACATGAACATAGCATCTAGGTGGATCCACTTGCTAGTATTCCTATGGTGGAAAAATAGTTTATGGATCTTGGGAGCTGTCATTGAAACATCACTCTATGCTCTTTTTTGACTATGAGGCTATCCACCCTGTGACAACCATGGTCAACCCTACCTTCCCTCCTTGGGAAAGCATCACCCCTCACTTACATGTTCACTCGGTGCTTAGCTAGAGTCACTTTTGAAATGTCTTTAATGCCTTTATTAATGATCATAGATTAGTTTAGGTCATAGGGTCTAATCCCTTGTATAATCATTGTCATTAGATCAATCGGAATTGCATGAGAATATCCTTTCATTACAATTCACACATGTGAGATTAGCGTAACATCATCATCATATCATAATAAGGCACATAGTTACTTCCGAACCAACCTTACATCATTTCATCTTAAACTTACATTTCACAGTAACATAGTCAAGACATTTCAATTCATCATCTTACCAACACCTACTTAGGCTAATCACAAGTCATGCTTCAATTGAACTACATCATCAATCACAAGCCATCATAATTGAAGTAGTTAGGATCATATAGACTTACTCAATCTTCTTCAATAGCATCATCATGGTCTTACCATTAACCAACCAATTACATCCAACTATAGGTGTAATAACATCAATCAATAGTAACTAACAAAAGAACTAGGTCAATTGCATCATTACTGTCCAATTAACATCAATTCATAACCTAGGATTAAGGGGAATAGGGTTCACAATAATTTTTCAAGCAATAGATCCAATCCAAAAAATACATTACCCTAGTCAGTCCATGAATGAATTAGAATAGATAAAACAAGTATAATGAGCAATTCATACTTCAATTCCCATCAATTTACAATCAAGACCCAAGATTTGGGGAACTGGGGAGAGGAACATGATCAACATGAAATTCAATCAATTATAATCAATTAAAAAACATTCTATACCTAATTAGTCATAAGTAATCACAATTAATCAAGATCAATCATCAATTTGAAGTTTAGAAGAATATCCATTAGAATAGAAAAACCCTTGGAATTGGGTAATTTAGTAAAAACTTTCAAAGGACCTCTTGGAGAAAGGAATCCCAAGAGTGAAGAACCCATATATTAATGAAGATTAATCCACGAAATTGAAGTGAAATTCTAGAGAAATTTGTCTTTTTCTTCAAGCTTTCTTTTTCCTTCAATGGAGGATGAAGAGAGAGAGAGGAAGTAGAGAGAGGTGAGAGATTTTGGGTTTTGATTTGGGTATTTGAGTTGAGTGAGTAAATTTGAGGGTAACCTGAATCAATATATAGACCCCCCATGAAATTCCCAAAAGACAGTTGACCCTTTAATGAAGTGAAACTTCAAATCCAAATTTCAAATTATCGTCGGGGAACAAGTCCGTGATGCGGAGCTTTTCTCGCATGATCTTATAAATTAATTATCGAGATAGTGAAGTCCTCTACCTTCCCTTGACGCGACCTTGAGAATTTACCAAAAGCCACCCAAGTCCGCGACGCGTACTTGTTTCATCTACGTGCATTTTGGTTACTGCCTAGGAAACTATCCAAGCAAAGTTTTGGGTCCTTTCGTTGACCCCTAAGGCGAACCTTTGAGGGGTTGGACCTGGACTTTTCACTCTATATTAGGTTTTACCTATTTAAAATCATTTTACAAGTTTTGAACCTCATACGACACCTCTAAACCTTCCCGAAACCAACAAACGTTTCACTAGTTAAATTAGACTAGCTTTTGGACGTCATGACGTTTCTTGATGTCTTGACTCCACAACTTTTTAAATGGTTTATCAACATTATTTTAGGCTTTAAAACAGTATCAACCCCTAGAAACTTGTGTTAAGATCTAGATTAGACCTTAGACGTTCGGAGTGTTACATTATTCCACCCCCCCCTTAGGAACATTCGTTCCCGAATAGACTCAAGGCTAGCATCCCAACCAACAACATGCATATTATGAGTCACAGCGCATAGGAGTACTGCCCAACTCCATTCAACACATATTAACAACTTTACTCATATCAACTCAAGTTACCACACATAAAAGCTCAACATTTCATAATACATTATGAGGAACTACCTTCATAACATCAACATGAGCTCAAAATGACATTAAAGAGTTATCATGCTATTATTCTCAAGACAACATCAAAAGACCAAAAATCTCCAGAAGACAAAACATATATTTCACATAAGTGCAAATCAAGCAAGAGAGCATTTTTATATGAAACTTCTTTTTTTTCTTCAAAATATTTATCATGCATATACATATCTTTGCAAAACAAGCCAAATTCAATTTATTCAATATTTTCATTACTAATAGGAACAGCTAACCTTAGTTAGCAAAGAGATGAGAATAACGGGACTTTATGTAGGCCTCGGCCTCCCATGTTGCTCCCTCAACTAGGTGGTTTCTCCATAACACTTTTACGTAGGACACCTCCTTGTTCCTCAACCTCTTCACTTGATGATCAAGGATTTGAATCGGAACCTCCTAATAGAGGTTCTTTTTCACTCCTGGATCTTCAATAGGAAGAATTGACTCAGGGTCATCAATGCATTTCTTAAGCATGGATACATGAAAAATCGGATGAACCGAAGATAGTTCACTAGTTAATCTCAACTCGTATGCAACCTTGCCAACCCTTTGGAAAAATTCATAAGGACCCACATAACGAGGACTTAACTTCCCCTTCTTGCCAAATCCAACCACTCCTTTCATGGGCAAAATTTTCAAATACACTTTATTACCTTCTTCGAATTCTAATTCTCTTCTCCTATTGTCGGCATAAGACTTTTGTCGATTATAGGCTATTTACAAAGGGTTTCTTATTAAATGAATTTTCTCCAAGGTATTATAGATCAAGTCGGGGCCAAGAAGCGAACACTCGCTAACCTCAAACCATCTAATAGGATATCTACATGTCCTACCATACAAAGCTTCAAAAAGAGCAATGGATATTGAGTAATGATAACTATTGTTATAAGAGAACTCACCAAAGGCAAGTTCTCATCCCAACTACCCTTGAAGTCAATGATACAAGATCTGAGCATATCTTCAAGAGTTTGAATGGTACGCTCCGCTTGACCATCCGTTTGAGGATGAAAAGTGGTGCTTAACTTTACTTGAGTACCAAACCTTTTTGAAACGATCTCCAAAACCAAGATGCGAATTGTGCACCCCTATCCGATATGATGGATAACGGAATACCATGAAGACTCACAATCATGAAGACTCACAATCATATCTATATATATCTATGCATAATCTTCCACCTAGTAAGTGGACTTAACAGGGATAAAATAGGCGGACTTGGTCAATCTATCCACCACCACCCATATAGATTCATTTTGCCTTCGAGTTCAAGGCAAACACACTAAGAAGTCCATATTAATATGTTCCACTTCCAAGCAGGAACTTGGATTCTTGACGTAAACCACCCGGATGTTGGAGCTTGGCTTTCAATTGTTGGCAATTCGGAGACTTTGCAACAAATTCCGCTATGACATTTTTCAAGCCATCCCACCAAAACACTTCCCTAAGATCATGGTACATCTTTGTAGAACCTGGATGAATATAGTAACGGGCTCCATGAGCTTCCTCAAGAATCCGATTTCTCAAATCATCAATATTTGGCACACACAATCTCCGTTGGTACCTAAGAACACCATCCCCCTTGGGAGAATGACTCATTAACCTTACCAAGGACCGATTACTTCAACTCCATCAATAATGGATCAAGGTGTTGCTTAGACTTCACCTTAACCACCAAAGACTACTCGGAGTTATGATGTAGCACAACACCACCATTAGGAGAATCTTCCAATCTAACACCCAAATGAGCAACATGCGAACATCTTTCACTAGGTTTCTCTTGGTTTCTTCCACATGAGACACACTTCCGATGGACAAACTATTTAGTGTGTCCGCAACCATATTAGCTTTATCGGTGTGATAGAGCACAATCATGTCATAATCTTTCAAAAACTCTAACCACCTTCGTTCTATGAGATCCAACTCCTTTCGCGTAAACATATATTGAAGACTTTTATGGTCGGTATACACATCAACATAAACTTCATAGATATAATGCCTCCATATTTTCAAGGCAAATACCATGACCGCTAACTAAAGGCCATGATCGGGTAATCTTCTCATGAATCTTTATTTGACTACAAGCATAGGCTATAAATTTTTCATGTTGCATAAGAACACACCCTAAACCCACTCGGGATGCATCACAATATACCACAAAGCCCTTAGTACCCTCCGGTAATGTCAACACCTGAGCGGAGGTAAGCCTATCCTTCAGCATTTGGAATCTTCTCTCACATGCTTTCGACCACTCAAATTTTACATTCTTTTGAGTAAAAGTTGTCAAAGGGGAAGAAATGGATGCAAAGCCATCGACAAAGCCTCCATAATAGCCGGCTAGGCCTAAGAAACTCCTAATATCCGCAGGAGCCAAGGTCTAGGAATATTTTTCACCGCTTCAGTCTTCCTTGGATAAATCTTTGCCCCCTGAGTAGAGATAAAATGACCAAGATATGTTACCGACCTCAACCAAAACTCACATCACTATACTTTGCAAATATTTGATGATTTTAAGTACTTGAAAAACAACTCCCAAATGCCTCATTGTTCACCCTCACTCTTCGAATACACCAAAATATCATCAATAAAGACAATCACAAATGCTTCGAGATAGTTTTGGAACACCCTATTCATGATATCCATAAATGCCACGGGGACATAAGTCAATCAAAACGACATGACTAGGAACTCATAATGACCTTATCTAGTTCGAAAAGCCGTTTTGGGAATATCTTCACCTCTAACCCTAAGTTGGTGATATCCCGATATCAAGGTCGATCTTTGAAAAGTAGCTCGCACCTTGGAGTTGATCAAGTAAATCATCACTCTGAGGAAGAGGATACTTCTTCTTGATTGTGACTTTGTTGAGTTGACGGTAATAGATACACATCCTAAGTAACCCATCCTTCTTCTTCACAAACAATACCGGAGCACCCCATAGAGAAATACTAGGCCGAATGAAACCCTTCTCTAGTAAATCTTTGAGTTGAGCCTTCAACTCTTTCAGTTAAGCCGGAGCCATCCAATGATGGGGAATTGAAATGGATTTGTATTCGGTAACAAGTCGATACCAAATCCAATTTCACATTCGGGAGGAATACCGGGAAGATCATTAGGTTTCCTTACTACGGCAACCGACTCAATGGGAGGAATTTCGGAGTCTAAATCTTTTAGTTTTACTATATGGTATAAACACCCTTAAGAGATCATCTTACAAGCCTTTAGAAAAGAAATGATACAATCTCTAGGGATAGAATTTTCCTCCTTCCACTCTAAGTCGGTATCATTAGGAAAGCTAAACTTAACCACCCTTGTTCTACAATCTATAGTAGCAAAGCAAGCATGCAACCAATCCATACCTAATATAACCTTGAAATCGACCATATCAAGTTCAACTAGTTCAACATAAGTAATTCTATTGGAAAACATTATGGGACAATTTCTATATACTCTTTTAGCAATAACCGACTCACCCACAAGGGTAGACACCATAAAAGGTTCATTCAAGATATCGGGCAAAAATGTAAAAGTTTTTAGCTACAAAAGGAGTAACGAATCACAAGGTAGAATCGGTATCAAGTAAAGCATATACATCAATAGAAAAGACCTTCAACATACCAGTCACCACATCGGGCGAAATCTCTTGCTCACCCCTAGAGCGGAGAGCATAAAAGTGATTATTCTTTGGCCCATCCACATTCGAACCACTTACTTGATCTTGCCCACTACCCTTGTCTTGACCCTTCATGTTTGGGAGATCCTTAACCTTGTGCCCACTCTTACGACAACTAAAGCAATTGTCCGTCCCAATGAGGCCATCACCTTAATACTTCTTACCATAATTTCCACAAGTTGGCTTCTTTGTTGGTGAATAGTACCCCTTCCCTTTTTAGTCTTAGGGTTAGACACCCTATCATAAAGAGCCTTAGGGTACTTAAAAGGAACTTAATTAGAAAACCTCTTCTTTAACCTGGGCTTGTATTGAACATCAAGCCTACTCTTTAACCACCATTAAATGACTTGGCCCTATTTGTTTCCTTGCTCTTCCTCTTAACCCTAGTCTCTTCCACTTGTTGAGCATGAACCATTAGATGAGAAATGGTCATATTATCATGTAGCATAGCCGAATGACATTTTTCTTTCAATTCATCGGACACTCCCGTCACAAAATGGCTCATCTCATCCCTTGGATCGGAAACAAAAGAAAGATAATACTTTGACAACTTAAAATTTCAAAGAGTATTAAAACACACTCATACGTCCTTGATGAAGGTTGATGAATTCTTCCAAATTAGCTTCCCTATTTTCCCTTGGAAAGAACCTATCAAGAAAAACCTTCTTGAAAATCTCCCATGTCACCGGACCATCCCTCAAAGGACTATTGTCTCTTCATTGGATGTACCATGTTTGGGCCACATCCTTGAGTTTGTAAGTAGACAACTCGGCCTTCTCACTAGAAGTCAACCCCATAGCATAGAGGATCTTGTAGATTTCATCAATGAACTCTTGCTGGTCTTCCTCATCCTTGGACCCATAGAGAGTAGGGATATTCATCCTAGTGAAATCCCTCAAACGGGAGGTCATGGTGGTAACATGTTGGTTTCCTTGGGGTATCACCTCCCGGTTAGCTTGGGCCGTCATGGCTTGAGCTTGAGTAGTGACGGATTGCACTTGTGTAGTTATTTCTTGAGCCATTTTGAAAAAAGCAGCCCTTATATCACCATCTGTCATGGCCGGAGGATTTGCTGGAGCTTGATCGTTATTAGAAACTTCCTCAAGAAAACGAACTTGATTACCACAGGGAGGAACTCCCGCATTAGCAACCTCTTTGTCAAGTCTTTGTGTAGCATTTATTCGAGTATTTATACCTATAACCACAATACAAGGTTTAGGCGAAAGCACACATAAAGTAGACTCTACAGGAACAATTTTGAATTTCCAAGTAAAGGAGGATTCCTAGGAATCATATAGCTTCCCACTCATAAGCGTGGCGCGCTTCATAATTATGAGTAAGAATATGCATATACGTAGTTTAATGAGACATCAATCCTAAAGATATTCAACCTCATGCTCTAATACTAAGTTTGTCACATTTGGGGAGCACCCCCTAGACGTAACTGGCGTCGTCGTTCTCTTTGAGGACTAAGACTAGCCTCTTAGCTTACATCATTACATTTCATAGGTGAAAAATGCAGAAAATTTAAAAAATTTCGTTAATTTCTACATTTATGTTTACATAGACCTCAACATAAACATAATATTTATATCTAGTATGCATAGACCATTCGTATAGAAAGATTACATAGTGTTCTACTTTTGTTGCGCGCGCTCACACACACACACACACAAACACACACACATACACACACACACACACACACATACACACACACAGATATATATATATATATATATATATATATATATATATATATTTCATTAAAAAAAATAATGAAGATTCTATACACAAAATTTCTGCTCAAACTTATATTGTTTCACTCTCGAAAAATGAAAAGTACCAAATAAATTTGTACGGAATAGGGAGAATTTTACATTTTTAACATCAACTGAATTATTTTAATGAGCTTTTGTGAGTTTGTTCTACATTTCATATTTTATGTAATTGGATATTTAGTTTTCCCATTGCATTTTATTATGTATAGTATGTTATATATTATATCATTTAACTTTAAGTTTGTCGTATTACTAATTAATACTATCTTTAACAATTATTAAATGACAAAAAAAGGAATAAAAAGAGAAAAATAA
>NC_028637.1:63743980-63749528 GCF_001406875.1 Solanum pennellii
TATATATATATATAGATAGATAGATAGATAGATAGATAGATAGATAGATAGATAGATATAGAAGATACAATATTATCTTCAAATCGGATGTCTCATATCATAACCATCTACACAAGAGTATAACAATTTGGCATAGCTCATACATCAATGATAGAAGCAACATATAGGCTATTACAACAAACGTCTCCAATGAAAAGGAAAGAACATAGAAGTATTAAAACTAAAACAATATTAGTGGTTTGATAATGTCATTGTCCTCGGAAAGTGAGTACCTACCGAAACACTAGGGAAATGTCCAAGTAGTCTTCAATGGCCTTTAACTATGCTCAGTGGCCGTACCCTACAATTTGTAGTAATCATAAACATGGGTTAGTATACACTTGTACTAAGTATGAGTATATTCATTTAAAGAAGTAAAATTATGTTAAAGAGGACATTTGTTCAAAACATGTTAATTCACTTTGAAAAGCCTTATGCACATCCAAGAACTTATATAAACCAATTGACACATAACTCTAAAGTAAAGTCCATATACGACACAAGACCTACATCAGGAAGTATAGACAAGTCATACATATAACAATTCATAATATCATAACATAACCAAGAGACTTACTTACAACCCATCATTTAGCCTACAAGTGCAATGACCAAGTAAAGCCCCATAACCTTACTCATTCAAGTAAACCAAACAAAGGATCATAAGTTAAACCTAGCTTCACACAACATACCATAAAGAGTAATCATCATCACATTTAGCAATATAGACCAATAGCATGTTCATAAATGAACTAAAAACATATAGTATCATCAACATGTAAAGTCATCATATTCAGAGCATATACATTATAAGAACACAAGAACAACTCCTAAATATTCCCTCAAGTCAAACTAGTGCAAGGCATAAGAAGAGTCTCATACCCATACATAGGCTCAGTCAAACCTCTCAAGTAACCTTAGTTAGTGTATAGTACATTACTTCATTTTACTTTCGGTAACACTTGGCTTAACTGACATAGACCACAAGAGCTATGTGTGGAATCTAGTGTTGTAAAACCTTACACCGATGAAAAGCAATCTGCCGTCCAAAGTAGTACCAAACATGAACACATAATCTAGATGGATCCACTAGCTAGTATTCTTATGTTGGAAAAATAGTTTATGGAGCTTGGGGGATGTCATGGAAACATCACTCTATGCCCTTTTTGGACTATGAGGCTATCCACCCCGTGAGAACCGTGGTGAACCCTACCTTCCCTCGTTTGGAAAGTGTCACCGCTTACTTAAAAGTTCACTCGGTGCTAAGCTAGAGTAATTTTTGAACTTTCTTTAATGCCTTTATTAATGATCATAGCTTAGTTTAGGTCATAGGGTCTAATACCTTGTTTAGTCATTGTCATTAGCTCATTAGGAATTGCACGAGAATATACTTTCATTACAATTCACACCTGTGAGATTAGCATAACATCCTCATCATCTCATAATAAGGCACATAGGTACTTCATAGCAAACCTGATATCATTTTATCTTAGAGAAGATCTCACAATGACATAGTCAAGACATTTTGATTCATCGTACCAATACCTATTTAGGTTAATCATAAGTAATGCTTCAATTGAACTACATCATCAATCACAAGCCATCATAATTGATGTAAAGGTTAAGATCATAAAGACTTAATAAATATCCTTCAATAGCCATCATTATGGTCTTATTATCAAACAACCAATTACATCCAACAATAGGTATGGTAACATCAATAATAGTAACTAACACAAGAACTAGGTCAATTGCATCATTACTATCCAATTAATATCAATTCATAACCTAGGATTAAGGGGAATAGGGTTCGTCATGAATTCATCAAGAAATAGATCCATTCCAACAATACATTGCCCTAGGCAGTCAATGAATGAACTAGAATAGATAAATCCAGTCTAATGATCAATTCATACTTCAATTCCCATCAATTTACAATCAAGACCCAAGATTTGGGGTATTGGGTAAATGAACATGATCAACATTAAATTCAATCAATTAATATCAATTAACCAACAATCTATACCTAATTAGTCATAAGTAATCACAATTAATCAAGATCAATCATCAATTTGAAGTTTAGAAGAAAATCCATTAGAATAGAAAAACCCTTGGAGTTGGGAAATTTTGAAATAAACTTTGAAATGACCTCTTACACAATAGTGAAGAACCCATACCTTAATGAAGATTAATCCACGAAATTAAGTGAAATTCTAGAGAAATTTGTATTCTTCTTCAAGCTTTCTTTTTCCTTCAATGGAGGATGAATAGAAAGAGAATGTAGAGAGAGGTGAGAGCTTTTGGGTTTTGATTTGGGGATTTGATTTGAGTGATTAATGTGAGGAAAAACTTATTTAAAATCAATATATAGACCCCCCATGAAATATGCAAAAGGCCTCTCACTTAAGTAGACCCTTTAATGAAGTAAAACTTCAAATTCAAATTTCAGATTATCATCGGGGAACAAGTCCGTGACAAGGAGCTGCTCCCGCATGATCTTCTAAATTAATTTTTAAGACACTGAATTCTAATACCTGCCCGCAACGCGAACTTGAGATTTGACCAAAATTCACCCAAGTCCGCGACGCGGACTTGTTTTATCTATGTGCATTTTGGCTGCTCCCTAGGCAGCTTGCCAAGGCGATTCTTTGGGGGGGTCAGACCTGGAAGTTTTCACTCTATATACTAGGTTTTACCTATTTAAATTATTTTACAAGTTTTGTACATCATACAACATCTCTAAACCTTTCCGAAACCTAAGAACGTTTCACTAGTTAAATTAGTCTATCTTCCGGACATCATGACGTTTTTTCATGTCTTGACTCCAAAACTTTCTAAATAGTTTATTAACATTATTTTAGTCTTTAAAAAAGTATCTAAACGCCGAAACACTTGTGTTAATCTCTAGACCTTGGACTTTCGGAGTTTTACAGTAGTAAATTTTTTCTATAGTTTTCCTCTATGATAATTTAATTGGGAGACTTGAGAGGCGCTAGTTTATGTCATGGAAGATGTAAGTGATTCAAGTAGGCTCTCGTATTTATCGTTAGGAAACGCTTGTGATTACCTCTCGACACGAACCTAAATGTTGTCTTGTGAATTTGATCTTCTTTTGGCAGGCTTTCCATCATGAGGCTCGTTGACCTGTCTTGATATGTTTTTCACGATAAATATTCCTCACAATGAGAAGCCCACCTAAGAAGATCCACATTACATGGCAAAATTAAGGTTCTTATCAAGAAGTAATCACAAGCGTATCCTACTTGAATCACTTACATTAGTCGTAGCATAAACTATCACCTCTAATGTCTCCCAACTAATCTACCATAGAGGACACAAAAAGAAAATAAATCAGTTAGATCGGGAGTTGGCACGTAAGAAAATCTTTTCTTTTTTTATGTAATAAAGATACGAAGATTGGGTTTTGGCACATTATATTTTCAACTTTAAATGAAATTTGGTTTAAAAAGGCAATAATTAGCACTACTAAACGAGGTATCTTATTTGTGATAATTGAAGTATTTATAATTCAGTTATGCTAGTCCTTACCTAATAATTAGCCCAAAATATTCTGAGGTAGAGAGGATACAACCCTTGTCAGCTAACTAATTGTTATTATTTCTCTTGTTCATTAACAAATCTATTTTAATAAATTAAAATATCAATCCAAAAGTTATTTTTTAAAATTTCGAAAAATGTTATGTGACATTAATAAATTACCTCACCCATTTTTTACCCCTATGGATTTAACTTAATACATTTACGTTCCTAAGAAATAAACCTTGCGTTGTAATTCATGGGTACCCTTTTAGTTTGACTAATGTAATGACACAGTCAGATTTTTTTTGTTGTAAAATAAAATTAATTATTTAATAAAAGTTGACTGCTCGAATAAACATTAATGTGTATATAAATCAGTAAGATTGTAGTATTGTTACATTTTTTTTGTTGCATAATTCACAAATACCAAAACAAAAATTTATCAATAAACTAATACTATACATGATATGATCCTTCGTAATTAAATTTTAATTACGATATTTTTTTCACAACAATGTTTCCCACTTTTCTTTTAGTACTACTTCCTCTTGCGAAAAAGACTTGTCGCCCGTACTAAAAATATTTGTCCTCTAAAAGAACTAAATTTTTACTGTGCTAATGGTTGTGCAATTTGACACAGATTAATATTCATGGATCAGGGGATACCTCTAGTCAGGAAGCTTTGTCTCCACATTTCAATTGTCTTGAATCTAGCAAAGAGGATTTCCAAACTTCTGAAGGTGATTGTGTAACTTAGGTGAACAATGGGACTCACGCAGGATGTCCTTTCTTTCTGCATTTCCGATTAGGGAGTCCTCCACTTGTTGTTGATGGTGAAAAGCGCATCAAAGGCCCGATGCTTCTATGTGATTAAAAGGAGTCTAAGAGGACTGTATAAGTGATGGAAAAAATATTCTTGAAGATTTTTACTATCCTACGAATGTTCATATTTTAGAAGATGTTCACAGATGAAGGAAAAGAAGGATGGTTGAGTCTTTTGAAGGTGATAAGAGAAAGAAGATTAGTCCAGGATTTGGTAGGTTCCTATCAAAGAAACACTTCATTTAGTATTCATGTTTGAAGACGAGGAACCTTTACCTCTAGAAAAAGAAGAATGGTAATAGGAAATTGACAATCTTTTTATTGATATAGACATGTGTATCATGGAAGTACAAGTTGGATTTCTAAATTACCTGCTTCGGCAATAACGATTGAAAAAGTAAGTGTTTATCTTATGGGAAACCATCAGCTTCATGTAGATGAAAAAATTGGACTCTTCTTATAGTTGTTCACATGTGATTTTTGAGGTCAAGTAAATCTTCCCTAATTTTGTAAGTATACAATTTTGGAAAAATCTATTTAGTTACTGCTTGATAGGACCAAACTCGTGTACTTATAAAAAGAGGGGAAAAATACTTCTCTCCAAATGGACAAGTGAACAAACTAAGAAGATGAATCCAATTTATACCTCTAGATCAAGATGCTGATTCTCCATCAAACTTAGTTGTCCACTCTGTACCAACAAAATTGATTGATTCGTAATAAAAAATGTGATTCTAAGAAACATATTTCCATTTCAATAAAAAGATATGTCAATTTCCTTTTCCTCTTCCTCTTTGTTTGGGGAATAGTCTCCTCCTATTTAAATTGGAAATAAAAAGAAGTGTTTCTTTAACAGGAATCATGTTTCTTCTCATTTGGAGAACTGCATTTATTATGATCATCAATATTTTAAATTGAATAAACAAGAAACTTAGTCTCTTCAATAATTTTTTTCAAAACTCTATTGTGATCAAAATGTCATAATTCAAAATTTAATTACAAAGTATCTAAATTTTTTTTTAGTACCTGTGATACATGACTTAGTATATTTGATCTTTTACTAAAGAAATAAATGTTCTTCTTTATTGGGAATATGTCATATATGGAGTACCTCAAGATGTAGTGTCATTATATATATATATATATA
>NC_028637.1:63749632-63763780 GCF_001406875.1 Solanum pennellii
TATATATATATATATATATATATAGTAAAATATTAGCAATATGAAATTATCTAAGACAATAAATATATAGACAAGATATATGGGAGAATGTTTTCTTTACGTGAATTAAAGTGTTCATTTATTGCATACATGAACTTCAGAGAGAGTTATGGATTAGAATTGAAGTGACTTACAAATGAAATCCACATTAATGCATTTATAACACTCCCCCTTGAATGTCCATAGATAATGTGCCTCGTTAAAACTTACTAAGAAAAACCCAGAGGCAAAAAGCATAGTGAAGGAAAAAGAGTACACACATCTTGTAATACGCTTTGAGTTCTGCCTCATTAAAGACCATACAAGGAAAACCCAATGCGATAAAATTATGGCTAAGGGAAAAAGAGTACAACACGTATTTGCTCCCCTTGATGAAAAACTTATTTGATATCTTGGAGACGACGCACCCCTATCTTATATCTTAACTTCTCAAATGTTGATGTTGGCAATGCGTTAGTGAATAAATCTGCATGATTATCACTCAAACGAATCTGTTGAACTTTTATCTCACCATTTTGTTGAAGATCATGTGTGAAAAAGAACTTAGGTGAAATATGCTTTGTTCGATCTCCTTTGATATATCCTCCCTTGAATTGTTCTATGCAAGCAACATTATCCTCATAAAATATTGTTGGAGTCTTTGTTTGCACAGAAAGGCCGCATAATTGTAGAATGTGTTGAGTCATTGATCTAAACCATACACACTCTCGATTGACTTCATGAATGGATATTATCTCTGCATGATTTGAAGAAGTATCAACTATTGTTTGGTTCATCGAACGCAATGATATAGTTGCACCTCCATAGGTGAATATATAGTCTATCTGAGATCGGGCTTTATGCGAATCTGACAAATACCCTGCATCTGCATAACCGATCAATTCTGACTTGGATGCAATAGAATACAAGAATCCCATATCAATTTTTCCTTGAAGATATCTGAATATATGTTTAACACCTTTCCAATGTCTTCTTATTGGACATGAGCTGAATCTCGCCAGTAAACTTACTGCGAAATAAATATCTGGTTGGGTATTGTTGGAAAGGTACATGAGTGCCCCAATAGTACTAAGATATGGTGTTTCATCACCAAGAACCTCTTCATCTTTTTCTTGAGGTCGGGATGTATCTTTATTTATATCAAGAGATCTCACAACCATTGGGGTACTCAATGGGTGTGATTTATCCATGTAAAATCTCCTTGAAACTTTTTCAGTATCTGTTGATTATTGAATAAATAATACATTTGTCAAATGGTCAATCTGAAGGCCAAGACAAAATTTTATCTTACCAAGATCTTTCATTTCAAATTCTTTCTTCAAACACTCAACGGCTTTTGAAAGCTCTCTAAGAGTTCCAATGATATTAAAGTCATCAACATAAACATATATTATTACAAAATCAGATTTTGACCTTCGTATAAAAATACAGGGACAAATAGGGTCATTCTTGTACCCTTCATGTAGAAAATATTTGCTAAGACGATTATACCACATTCGCCCTGATTGTTTTATTTCATATAAGAATTTTTGAAGCTTTATTGAACAACTCTCTTAAATTTGAGTCTTCAGAGATTTTCATAAAAATATTCTGGTCTAGTGAGACATATAAATAGGCCGTGACAACGTCCATTAGATGTATTTCAAGCTTTTCATGAACTGTCATAATTATTAGATACTCGAAGGTAATTGAATCTAGCACAGGAGAATACATCTCCTCATAATCAACACCAGGCCTTTGCAAAAATCCTTGTGCAACACGTCGTGCTTTATATCTTACGACTTTACCATTTTCATTGCGTTTTCGCACAAAAACCCATTTGTGCCTCACTGGCTTGACACCTTCAGGTGTTCGGACTATTGGTCCAAAAACTTCACATTTTTCAAGTGAAGCCAATTTTGTTTGAATTGCTTCCTTCCATTTTGGCCAATCATTTCTCTGTCTACACTCGTTGACAGATCTTTGTTCCAAATCCTCATCTTGTTACATTATCTAAACTGCAACATTATAGGCAAAAATATTATCCTCCACAATATTATTTCAATTCCATCTTTTTATCGTCGAGACATAATTTATAGTGATTTTCTCATTCTCATTATTTTCAGGTACATGCGCCTTTTTTGTGGTGTCATCATTTATTATGTCTCGGACCTCTTTATGAGCAATTGCCTCTATATTATGATCATCATCTTGATAATTTATTCATTTCCTTTTCCGAATATTTTTATCCTTGGAACCAATTGGTCTACCAAGTTTTAAGCGTGGTCCAGACACATTTGCCTAAACATTTTATCCTATAGGGACATCAACTCAAACTTGAGCATTAGCAGCTGGGATATATGATTTAGTAACCCGTGGAAGGTTAATAAATGCATCCGGTAGTTGATTTGCAATATTCTGCAAATAAATTATCTTTTGGACTTCTTGCTCACATTGATGTGTTCTAGGATCTATATGAGACACTGAAAGTGAATTCCAATCTATCTCATTTTCCAACTACTTTTGTTCTCCCCCTAATGTTGGGTATACTAATTCATCAAATATGACAATCAGCAAACCTTGCCGTAAATAAATTTCCATTTCTAGGTTCCAAAAATTTTATAATAGAACGAGATTTATACCCAACATATATCCTTAATCTTCTTTGGGGACTCATCTTTGTGCGTTGTGATGGAGCAATTGGAACATATACTGCACAACCAAAGATTCTAAGATGGGAAATATTTATCTCCTGACCAAAAACCAATTTTAATGGGGAGAAGTCATGATAACTGGTTGTCCTTATGCGCACAAGTGCTGCTACATGCAAAATAGCATGCCCCCAAATCGAAGCAGACAACTTTGTTCTCGTCAACAAAAGCCTAGCTATCAATTGAAGATGTTTAATCAATGAATCTGCTAAACCATTGTAAGTATGAAAATGTGCAACAGGATGTTCTACTATTATTCTAGTGGACAAACAATAATCATTAAATGCCTGAGATGTAAACTCAATAGCATTATCAAGACGAATTATTTTTATCGCATGGTCTTGAAATTGTGCTTTTAACCTTATTATTTTATCCAACTGCCTCGCAAAAGCCATATTGCGAGTTGATAATAAGCACACATGAGACCATCTTGTAGATGCATCTATCAAGACCATATAATATTTAAATGGTCCACATGCAGGGTGAATAGTTCCACATATATCACCTTGTATCCATTCCAGAAATGTAGGGGATTCCACCCCTACCTTAGCCACTGATGGTTTGATAACCAACTTTCTTTGTGAACAAGCCGCACAAGAGAATTTCTTTGAAAAACATTTTGGTTCTTCAAAGTATGCCCATGTGAATTCTCAATTACTTTGCGCATCACATTATAACCGGGAAGGCCCAACCGATCATGCCAAATGATAAAATCATTAGAATCAGTAAACCTTTTATTTACTACAACATGTGATTCAACTATACCAATATTTGTATGGTACAACCTAGAAGAAAGTGCTGGAAATTTTTCATGCACAGTTTTCTTATCAGTATTTATTGTAGTTATATAAAGGTATTCGACCTTTCCTTTATTCGCAGTCTCGACATGATAGCCATTTTGGCGAATAACCTTGAAACTTAACAAGTTTCTATGAAACTTACTACAATATAATGCATTGTCAATTACAATCAATGTTCCTCCAGGTAGTAATAAGGTTGCTCTTCCAGAGCCATAAATCAATTTTGTACTACCGGATATTGTATTAACATATGCCTTTTTCATTACCAAAGAAGAGAAATATTTCTTTTCTCTTAGTATCGTATGAGTTGTGGCAATGTTCTGAAGACACATATCTCCACTACTCATCTTGGATCCAACTAAAGACTAAATTTTTTTATTTATCTTCATAAGAATAAAAAATACATAATAAGAAGTACGAAATTTAACAAAATAAATCTTAAGTACATAAATTTAATTAAGACATTAAAAATATATAAAAACATTATTTATTTCCTAGATCAATTATGAATCTCAGTTGTGATCCCCAAAGAAGTCCTCAGCTTACATATGAGTAATATCATCGAGTCCATCAAAAGCATTATCTTTCAATGCTATGTTTGCCTCAACATTCTCATTATATTTTTGAGAAGATCCTGCCTGTATACCATCTTTGAGAGTCAAATGTGACTCTACTCGGGCTTTAGAACAGGAGGCGCCACCTTTATTTCCCTTCCTTTTAAATGAATTTTGATACAGCCTGACAAAATGCTCAGGTGCCCGACATTCATTTTTCCAGTGACTTTTATGTCCACAACAATGACAATGATCGCCCTTTCCTTTAGAAGGATTATTTTAAGAACCTATATTATTCTCCCTTTTCTTATGACCACCACCTCGACAATTATTATATCATCTTTTTCCTTTGTCACGCCCCCGCACATTGTCATGGCCCCGATTATTTTGTCTTATTTCAGACTGTCCATGTGCTTCAACCGTGTGTGCCTCCGGTAATGGACCATTTTCAGCGGGATGGGCTTCGTGATTTTTCATTAGAAGGTCAATATGTTGCTCAACCACCAAAAGGCATGAGATCAGTTCAGAGTATTTGTGAAAAAACTTTTTGACGATATTGCTGCTGTAATATCATATTAGAGGCATGGAAAGTAGTTAATGTATTTTCCAACATGTCCTCATCTTTTAGTGTTTTCCTACATAATTTCAATTGGGAAGTTATTCTAAATACAACAAAATTACACTCAGTTACGATTTTATAATATTGAAATCATAAGTGCATCCACTCATAACGAGCCCTTGGCAATACCGTTGCCTTGAGGTGGTCATACCTCCCTTTCAAACCTATTCACAATTCAAGTGAATCTTTCACAGTTAAGTATTCTACCTTCAGGCTTTCATCAAGATGATGACGAAGGAAAATCATAGCCTTCGCTTTATCCTGACTTGATGTTGTATTTCCTTCAATTATAATATCACCAAGACCCTTAGCGGTAAGGTTAATTTTAGCATCAAGTATCCATGACAAATAATTCTTTCCAGAAATGTCAAGTGCCACAAATTCAAGTTTTGACAAATTTGATATGTTGAAAACTATAATAAAATAATTTTGTGTTAATATTATGATGTTGGTTTGTTTATTATAAATGAAAAATTAATACTTTAAAATAAAGTAAATGGTGAGTATAAAATACATTATATGCATGAACTAAAATGTTAGATTAAAAATATAAACTCATGAAGCATTAAAACGGTAAGAGTTAAATGTATTTCCTACTTGTTTTAAGTATTTATTACTAGTTTCAATTAATATCAAAGTTTAGTAATAATTTCAAGTTGTATTTAATACAATATTATATTCTTTATGACACATAAAATGTATAACAAAAAATTATTTACGTGTATTCTAACTATCGTGCTATCATATTGCTTAGTATTAAATTTAGAGTCATAAGTTAGTAGCATAAATAATATGACAATACAAACTTGAAACGTATTGATTATTATGCCTAGTAAAGTATTATAATAATACCTAAAGCAAGTTATATATGCAGTAAAGTACGGATCGAAGATTTATGCAACTCCTATTAGATATGTTATAAACATATATATGTATACCTGACTCAGAAAGAAAATGATTAACGCTTAGGAAAAAGGTTAATTCCGAATTAAGTAGGCCTTAATTGGTTAGAGACTCGTCTTGATAACGTGTTGTAAAATATTAGAAATATGAAATTACCTAAGATAATAAATATATAGACAAGATATATGGGAGAATTCTTTCTTATTTCCTTATATACTTTTCTATTGATCCTTTAATAAAATAATCATCTCCTATTTATAGTACAAAATGTCTCTTCAAAATTACATGAATTAATTTATTGCATACATGAACTTCAAAGAGAGTTACAGATGAGCTTTGAAGTGAGTTACAAATGACATCCACATTAATGCATTTATAACAATATATATAGTGTCACGTTACCGGGTTGACACCTCCGCAAATTGTTATAATGCATTTATAACAATATATATACATATATATATATATGTATGTATATATATTGTTATAAATGCATTATAACAATTTGTGGAGGTGTCAGCCCGGTAACGTGACACCTCCACAAATAAGAATTCTCTTTTATTTTAATATACTTCCAAAACTACCCCTCCCCTCCTCCTAGAATGCCACAATCAATTGGCATGTCTTATCGATCAGAAACCCATTTTTTTTTTACAATATTTTTCTATAAAAGCATATGTGTCTCTTCGCTACGTTTTGTCTCCTATATTATGTGTTACATCACTTCCCTCTCAATTGCTACTGCCTCTTTCTTTCTCCTATTCCAGAATTGTGCTTTGGACAAATGTAGGTTTTCTTTTGTTCTTCCTTTCAGGGATTTTTCAGTTTTCGTACATGTTTGCTTAGTTCTTTGTGTGATTTAATATATGGATTTGTTTCTTATTAAGGATATTCCCATCTTCTTTCAAGTTTTCTTACTTCTTTGTGTAATTTAGTAGTCGATTTTGTTCCCTTTCTTCATGAATATATTGAAGCTATTGCTTTTTTCGGGCTATTTACCCGCTCACTTTGCTCGATATGTCAACCAAAAATAGCAATGCCCATGTTTATTTCGTTAGGTGTGCCTACTAATTGGATTTAACAATGTTTGGGAAGGATACCATGGAGATAATTGCAACTTGGACATTGAAAGCACCAGAAAAGGTGTCTGAGATCTCTGTGGTCTACCAAATCATATGTGGAGCTAAAGAAGCACCTATTATATCCAAGTCAAATATGGTGTACCTGTTTCCTCTTATACCAGTTTGGGTATTTTGAAGAACAACAAAAAAGTGAGAGTGAAGGGGGGATTTCATCAATCACAATTCACAAGAAGGTCTTTCTGAATTCAAGTCTAAAGACGAAATGTTATCTCAATTTTGAAATTTTCGTTTTGTCTTACTGATCGGTCAATGTAATGAAAAGAATGTGATGATCATCATTTACGAGCCTTAAAAATCATATGTATGTATATGGTTTTCCAAATTTGAATTGGGCACAAAATCTTAGGCTCAGGAAAAGGACTTCACTTTCTTCATACCGGTTCTCAGAAGGCATCTATTCATCGTGATGTCGAATGTTAAAAATGCGAGGAAATGATGCTTCTGATACTTCAATCAAGAGTCTTAGTGGCAACAACTAATTGAGAATTTGATTTCTATTACTTTTGATTTGTAATATTTGTAGTCTTTTGTGAAAGGGCCCGTTAACTATCCCTTTCTTCCCTAGGATTTGATCAATTTGATTGAATGTATGATAAAATTTTAGGGACAAAAGAATCAGAAACAATCACTTATCCTAGGATTGTATGTGAGATAGCACTAGAGACGTGGATGAAGTTTGTTGAGACTGTTCAGAAATGCAAGGCTGAATATGGTGCAGATCGACACTCTATGGAATTTTTTTTGTGGAACTTGGAATATGCATCAAAACATAAACGGAAAGACAAAAAACAACTACAGAGATCAGTTCGGTAACAACAGTGTCTTGAGTACAGCATACAACTTGGAGAGTATGACAGATCTTGATGGTGTTTCAATAAGAAAAGTACTTTGCATAATGGTGAAATATGAAAACAAAGACTCATGTGACATATGTAAGACAAAATGCAGGTCCGTCAAATAAACTTTGCCCGTGGATTGTATATGTTTATTCTCTTTTCTTTAGATTTTGCGTTATAACAGATACTTTCATTGATCCTATTGATATTGAACATTGGTTTCACTACACATTTTTTTATTTCATGAAGGTTATTGTTTTACCTAATTCTTCACCAGACACGTCGTTGCATGATAGAGCAATTCAAACATTTGTAATCAAGAAAACTGATAACCCTTTAATTGAAGTGTTGTGTCTCTATTCATCATCAAAAATTCACAATTTGAAGTCATTATGGTATTGAGTTTTCATTTTTTTTTTCATTTTATGATGTTCCTCAACTATACTTGCACAAAATTCTCCAAGATCAAGTGGATTTTTTGTCAGTTTATGATGTTGATCCATGCTTTATGTTTCATTTTCATTTCTTTTGCGTTGTTTTGAGAACTCTATTGTTCAATTCTGATTTATTTCCTTTTTCACTTGATTACACATTATCTAAGATGTTTTAAATAGTGTTATCACTCTTCCCAACTTTTAGGGATAGCTAATCTGGTATGAAATGCTTAGCATTTTTCCAAAACACAGTTTCAATCTCGATTTTGGTATGGTATATTTAGTTGTTTTTTACCAAGCTTTTATATGCCTCCTTAGGCTTTAGAATATTTTGTGAGGTAAAATTTGTGCTTAATTCCAAGTAAATCTTTCTTATTGATCACCTTTGTCGCACTTATACTTGTATACTATCTTAACTTTTATCGCAAGTGCAAACACACAACATCTGAAAGATAAAAAATTCAAATTAAGAAGTAGACCACAGGTAAAGATTTAGCTCAAATTCTCATTATACATCGTTAAGTGTTCTATAATTTGTTGGGAAATGAATAACAACTTTCTGTGGGCTCTATAAGTTGTGAAATTATGTCTTTTTAAACTTATGTTGTAGGAATTATCAAACTACTTAGGCTATCTCTTGGCAAAGCTTAGATCTCAATGATGATATGAATAATGAGGATTACTGGTAGAATATTGTGCTCTACAATTATCAATTAAGATTATCATTGATTTTTTTATTGCATCTATTAATTAATGTCTGACTAATTTCTAGGGAACAAACAGAGCGTATGGCGTGAACATTTATATTTAATATGTTATTTGTCAAAATTATGGCTTAGAATATTTGGTTGTGAACAATTCCATTCAGTAGTCACCTTCTGCTTGGTTGATAATTGCATTAATTCTTTGTTCTATCATACGATAACTAGAACAATAGTTATGTTTCATTTCAAAATAATTTATGAGAAATGAAGAAAAAAAAGCTTATGATACTAAAAATTTTAGGGTCATTTTCAATATATTCGTGATAGACATACTATAAAAGAAAATATTGATGGAGGTCCATAAGAAAGGAGCTGAAGGTCCTCCATTTGAATTTAGTTAATCTTGTATGGACTTGATGTTCCACTATACTTGAAAGTATTGTTGTTCAACACTTTTTGGTCTCTTCTTTAACGTTTGTTGTTCTTTATAATTTCTTGGAGTTTAGAAAATTTTATTACTTCAAATCAACTATTTCAATTGAGACTTTCTTATACTTCTTTCTTATAATTAAAATCTCTATGCAACTCATAATTTTTGTACAACAAAAATGAAAATATAAAAAAACAGCACTTTAAAATTTTGGAAGAATACTTTGCCTTAAGATAAATTGTTCTTGACAATTTAGAGTTTGTATGAAAAATATAATCCTAGGACCGCCTACATAGCACTAACACAAGACAAAATAAAATATGTGACTTTTATGAAAAATTGTAACTTTTATGAAGAGTTGAGGGTTTTAATAAGATTTGCAACTTTTATGACAAGTTATAACTTTTATGAGAAGTTGCGACTTCAATGAAGTGTTGCAACTTTTACGAAAAGTTAGAACTTTGATGAAAGATAATAATATTTCCGAAGGGCAAGAACTTTTTCAAATAGTTGTAACATTTCTGATAAGATACAATAAATATTTGTTCACACTATCCTTTGTTGTCTGCAAATAGAGGAATTCCCTCTGATTTTAAAACATCAAAATTTCTTCTTCTTCACAAATAAATATTTAGGTACTTTGCTCATGTTCACTGACTCACTGGTGGGCTTATGTTACAAATCATGTTATGCAATTTTACGGTCATTATTATGCTCAGGTTATTTAGAATAAATGATAAAATGTAATAATTTTCAATTTTCTTTACATTATTAATGTTTGTTACTGCATAATTTTGTATGTAACATAATATAGTGTTTTAGTTGTAATAACTGATAGGTTTTAAGTATTATTTTATAAATTTCGCGATATTAAATTCTCGCGCTTCGCGAGAGTAATTTTACTAGTATATTTATAAGAGAGTCATAGGCCCGCTTATGTAGCGCCACCAAAAGCAAAAAATTCCTTTTAAATTTATTTATTTTAAAGCTAGTTTTCCTATTTCATGAAAAGATGTGACTTTTATTAAAAGTTGTAACTTTAATAAAGAATTACGACTTTTATAAAAAGTTGTGACTTTTACACAAAGTTGTGACTTTAATGAAGACTTACGAATTTTATGAAAAGTTGTTACTTTTATGAAAAATTGTGACTTTAATGAAGAATTGAGACTTTATAAAAAAGTTGCAATTTTTACGGAAGGTTGTGAACTTTTCGTAGGGTTCAAGCTTTTCTAAATAGTTGTAACGTTTTTGATAAAACACAATAAATAGTTCTTCACACTACCCTTTGTTGTCTATAAATAGTGGGATTTCCTCTCATTCACTAAATAGTTGTAACGTTTTTTATAAAACACAATAAATAGTTCTTCACACTACCCTTTGTTGTCTATAAATAGTGGGATTTCCTCTCATTCACACTAACCTTTGTTCTACTTCCGCAAAATTCAATATTTGTTTACTTTGTTCCTGTTGAATGACTTACTGACACCATTGTTTTTGTATCAATAAGTTGGTGAATAAAATTGTTCCATCCTGAGAGGATGTAATTCTTTAAGCCTCTGGTATTGGAGGGGAATAGTTTTCTTAAGGGGACATTGTGCATTTAGTGGACTCGAGTTTTTCCTTTCTATTTCATTCTATTTTTACATATCCTTGTATTTTTTTCACTATCATTAATTTACATGTATGATATTAATTGTTGTGTTTGAGTACATGTTTTAAACACTATTTTTATGTTTCTTAAAAGTTATTGTCTCCGGTTATATTGAACATATACGCATATAGTACATATATTCGTTGTGCAGAAAATAATTATTTTACTAAGTTCCAAGAATTTATGTTTTGATATTCTATATTTAATTTTATAATATAAAAGTTATATATAAGCGTACATATTGTCTATTTTTACATTGGTATGAAATTTTCCACTTATTAATTGAAGAAAATCATTACGCAAGTTCAAAAGTTATAATTGATTTCATGTTCAAGTGTAATTTCTTTTTTGAATATGTTAAAGAAAATTTGAATTTTCTCCAAAGACATATATCACAACTATATAATTTATGTAATCTAAATGTTTCTTTATATTAAGAAATGTCTTTGTATGGTAAATGTGATTGGGTTATGAACTAGTTATGAAACCCTTTTATGTGAACCTAATGTGTAAATTACTCTATGATAAAGAAGGATAGCACCGAGTGAGTATGGTAAGGGAAGTAATTCTAGTTAAGTATGAGACTAGATTACAAAGTATGCCCTTCATATTCCTTAACTATGTGCCTACATGAGAGGTGTCTATGTTCTACCATTGGCAAGTAGAACAACCTCATCGGAGTAGGATAGAACTCCGGATTCCATGTCTTCTATCATGGTCTATGTCGGTTATTGTCTATTCTCATCATATGGAATACCTATAAGCATTAGATAGGTTTATGAAGTTTAGGTGGTGGTGTTGGACGCTATCTAGACATTGCACCATTGGCTTTGAAAGTGTTATTTGGAGTTCCTAGGTCTTGTCCAAGATTGTTATTTGAATGTCCTTTATGTGATGTATGAGTATTAATGAACTAATGACTTATGTTATGAAGTATGTGAATAAATAAGTAACTAATATAAAGTGGCTTAAGGATTCCTTAGCTAAAGTGTGAAGAGGTCATAAAGGATGATCTCTTCATATCTTATCTTTGGATGTCTTGAGGATGACTCTAGTTAGGGAAGTTGATTGATTTTGTGGACATGATCTAAACCTTACGTATTCTTAAGGATTACGTAGGTAATATTGAAGAGGTCAATCATGGACATTATCTTCTTGATTTAATTGAGTATGTCTTTTGATATCCTTTGGAAGGAGAATGTCATATCACATATATGTTGATGTTTGATGTCTTTTGAGTGTGTATGTGACTCATTATAAGTAGTCTTGAGGATCATTTAGGCATGCCTAGAGAGGGTGTATGGGCGGTCTCTCTTTGTGTTGCTTAAGTGAGTATTAGGATAACTTTAAGTGGGATAATTACATTCTAGGGATGTCTAAAGCCAAGTGGAAGAACGTCACCATAACAGTGAATATAGTCACTGTACAGTGAAGTGAGTTCACAGTAAAGTGTTCTAAAAATGTAATATTTTGTTTAATCATTTTCATATTTGTTTCTAAGTCGTTAAATGTAGTTCTTATGATTATAATATGATTTTTAAATGAATAGATGCATATTTCCAATAAATGTTTCTTTTCATGATTTTTATGCATTAAGCCATACTTAGTACATGTGTTGTACTAACTCCATGCTTTCATCTATCCATATAGTTCTTGGTATGTGAGGATCTTTGAGAAGTGAAGACTAGCATTCATTTAAGAGAAGTTGAAGTATGTCCTCACTTGACTCGAGGGCATATATGTCTTTTATGTTTTCATTCAATGCATTGTAATAGACTAAGTAATTCCATATTAGTATTTTGTATGGATCGTGTCCCAGTGTTCTCATGTCTTACGATGATGAGATTGAGACTTAGTATTTTCTATTACTTTTATATGAAAGAGATTTTAAATATTATGTTATATTTTGTGAAAAGTTTTAATTCTGCACTACTTTTCACTATGTTTATGCGACGAATGATATGAAAGGGCTTATATAGGACCTCCTAGAGGTCGAATAGCCGGTCTCAATCCGAGATTGTGCCCTTACTTCTAGGGTATGGTTTCGGGATGTGACAAGCTTGGTATCAGAGCATAGATTTGTGAAAGTAGTATTAAGAATTGAAAAGTCTCATCAAGTCACCTCTAGTAGAGTGTTGACCATCAGTTTGAGTCGCGACACTTCTATGGGCGAGAGACAATAGGACGATAGAGTTGCCCTTCTTTTCTACTCCTGTGTTTTGCGGTAGAGTATGTTATGAGTGTTAGGATCGAATTCACGCACACACACTAGATGAATGAAGAACACAAGAACTTTCAAGAGAAAGAGATGAGAGATCTAGAGAGAGAAAGAGAAAACCCAATATTTCGTGGTAACACCCCGTGAGTAAACTTCCACGGCGGTGAGGTATATTTATATTAATAAATCAGAGTATTTTTGGTTACAGAGAATAAATAGGAAAACCTAAAATAGAGAATAAATAGGAAAGCCTAAAATAGAGAATAAATAGGAAAACCTAAAATTAATCAGGCTCCACTACCTAACAATTCTCCCACTTGGAGACTGACTCAGTCATCCAAAAAAATACATTCTCAAAAAAAAATATCTTCATCATCAACATCTTTACCACACCGCAACATCTGTAGCAACAACTATAGAAGACCAACCGAGGTTTTACATAACCTCAGTTTCCCAACATCAACACATTTCGTCAACATGTCTGCCGGGTTCTTTGCACCCTCTATCTTCTCCAAGCACATATCACCATCCTCCACTACCCTGCGAGTGAAATGGTATCGCCTTCTGATGTGCTTTGTCTTCGAATGATTGACGACTGGATTTTTCACCAACTGTATGGCACTCTGGCTATCTGAGTAAAGAATCTTCTCGCTCTGCTTCTTGCCCAATTCCTCAAGATAATCTGCCAGCCATATCATCTCTTTCCCAGCTTCAGCTATTGCCACATACTCAGCTTCACTACATGAAAGAGAAACACACTTCTGAAGCCTGGACATCCAACTCACTGTTGTTCCACCTATGGTGTAAATGTACCCGGATGTACTCTTGCTCGAGTAAACATCCCCACCAAGATCAGCATCCACAAAACCCTGAAGAGTCACCTTGCCTTTGCCAAAACAAAGTGAAGTACTGGATGTACCTCTCAGATATGTCAGAAGCCACTTCACAGCTTCCCAATGCTCTTTCCCAGGGTTCGCCATGTACCTGCTAACAACTTCCACTGCATGTGCTATATCAGGTCTAGTGCAGACCATAGCATACACCAAACTACCAACTGCTGAAGCATATGGAACAATTGCCATGTGATAACGCTCCTCGGCAGTCTTGGGTGACTGCTCCTTTGAC
>NC_028637.1:63764227-63800671 GCF_001406875.1 Solanum pennellii
CTTGTACAGGACAGACTCATCAAATGTCACGTCACAATGTCTCAGGATCTTTCTGTTCTTGTCATACCAAAACTTGTAACCAAACAAATCTGAACCATATCCTATGAAGTAACACTCCATAGCCTTGGCGTCAAGCTTGTCTCTCTTTTCTGGATCAACATGAACATAAGCAGTGCAACCAAAAGTCCTCTAGTGTGAGTACTTGAGTTCTTTTCCTGTCCACACCTCCTCTTGAATCTTGAACCCTAAAGGAACTGATGGTCCCCTGTTGATCAAGTATGCAGCTGTGCTCACAGCATCCGCCCAAAGTGTTTTGGGCAGCCCACAGTGTATACTCATACTCCTTGCACGCTCATTCAATGTTCTGTTCATCCTCTCAGCAATTCCCTTCTGCCTTGCCTTACCAGGAACTGTTCTCATCAATCTGATTCCCTGAGCTGCACAGAATGCCTTGAACTCTGATTTGTCATACTCTCCTCTATTGTCAGACCTTAGGCACTTGACTCTCAAACCGGTCTGATTCTCAACTTCAGCTTTCCACTTCTTGAAAGTTTCAAACACATCTGACTTATGCTTCAAGAAGTAAACCCATACCTTCCTGCTGAAATCATCAATGAAGGTAACATAGAATCTGGATCCTCCAAGTGATGATACTGGAGATGGTCCCCAAACATCTGTATGGACCATTTCTAACCGCACATTCTTTGGCTCTCTAGGAGTCTTTGTGAAGCTTACTCTTTTCTGTTTGCCCATAACACAGCTCTCGCAAAGACCCATATCAACAGACTTCAGACCCTCTAATGCTCCTTTTGCAACCAGCATCCTCATTCCTTTAGTACTCATGTGTCCAAGTCAGTTATGCCACAGACATAAACCGGAAGCACCTTTAGCAACAGCGGCCATGTTTATACACCCTGCAGTGGTGTACAAGGTTCCAGATTCGGTGCCATGAGCTACTACCCTAGCACCTTTCACGATCTTCCACGAACCTTTCCCAAACTCTGCTGCATATCCCGTGCTATCCAACAGACCAACAGAGATCAGATTTTTCTTTATCCCAGGAATATATCTGACATCCTCCAATGTCCACTGGTTTCCCGAGGTGGTCTTTATGCAAACATCCCCCTTTCCTTCAATCTCTAAGGCTTTATTGTCAGCAAGATATACTTTTCCAAAATTTCCAGGTTTGAAATTTCGGAACAACTCCTTGCTTGGAGACGAATGGAAAGATGCACCAGAATCCAAAATCAATGATTCAACCGGGCTGTTCACACTAAGGATTAGAGCATCCCCAATGTCCTCTGCTGAATTTACAGAATCATTGTCATCTCCAAATTTCTGATTCTGTTTCTTCTTTGGCTTTGTACAGTTCGTCCGAAAGTGCCCTTTTTCTCCACAGTTCCAACAAGTCACGTTTGATCTGTTCAGGGATTTTCCTCGATTCTTTGATTTTGATCGACCATGTTGATTTTGGCCTTTCGTCTTACTTCTCTCCCTTCGATCAACGCTGAGAGCACTGCCCGATGAATCTCCCACTTCTCGTTTGCGAATACTTTCGCTAAGAACAACATCACGGATTTCATCAAACTTCAGTTTCTCAGATCCACGGGAACTGCTAATCGCAGCAACAACAGTATCCCAAGACTCGGGCAGAGATGACATCAAAATCAACGCCTTAATTTCATCTTCGAAATTAATATCCACAGAATTGAGTTGACTCACAATCATATTGAACTCGTTTATATGATCAGAAACGGATCCATTCTCAGACATCTGTAAATTGAACAATCTACGCATTAAATATACCTTGTTCATAGCCGATGGTTTTTCATACATGTTTGACAGTGCCTTCAACAGACCGGACGTAGTCTTCTCCTTCACGATGTTGAACGCCACGTTTCTTGACAAAGTCAACCGAATCAACCCTAGAGCCTGCCTATCCTTGAGTTTCCACTTCTCCTCCGTCATGGATTTCCGCTTCACCCCGGTCAACGGTTCGTGAAGATATATCTGGTACAGATAATCTTCGATCTGCATCTTCCAGAAACTGAAATCGGATCCATCAAACTTCTCGATTCCAAGCTTCGAACTATCCATCTTCTGTGATCGTGTTGAATCTCCTTAGCTCTGATACCAGTTGTTAGGATCGAATTCACGCGCACACACTAGATGAATGAAGAACACAAGAACTTTCAAGAGAAAGAGATGAGAGATCTAGAGAGAAAAAGAGAAAACCCAATATTTCATGGTAACACCCCGTGAGTAAACTTCCACGGCGGTGAGGTATATTTATATTAATAAATCAGACTATTTTTGGTTACAGAGAATAAATAGGAAAACCTAAAATAGAGAATAAATAGGAAAGCCTAAAATAGAGAATAAATAGGAAAACCTAAAATTAATAAGGCTCCACTACCTAACAATGAGTATCCTTCTTAATGTGTTTTCTTGTGTTTCTAGGAGATAAATACTAGAAGGATGGCCGCTAGAAGGTTGGAAGAAGAGAGGATGAATGAGGAGATTCCTCCTCGAGTTGAGCAAGTTCCTCAAGGTGGGCAATATGTCCAAGGTGTTCAAGGCGCCCAAGTGCCTCCCCAAGGTGATCATGTTTCTAATGTGGAAAGAGGTATTGAGGTTCCGGAGAGGTCTAATAGGGAGATTAAGAGGCTTTGATTACTATATATCAAGTCGTAACTATGCAAGCTAATATGAGTATGATGCCTAGGGCGAATGTGGTGGAGAGCACTATGACATCTAGGTTGAGAGACTTCGCAAGGATGAATCCTCCTATCTGTTTTGTCTCTAAGGTGGGAGAGGATCCACAAGAGTTCCTTGATGGAGTGTATAGAATTTTTAGAGTTATAAGGGTTACATCTAGGGGGAAGGTAGAGTTGGCTTCGTACCAATTGAGAGATGTTTCTCAAATATGGTACACTCAATGGAAGGACAATACGCCGGAAGAATCGGGTACTATTGAATGGGATGAATTTAAGGAAGCTTTTCTTGATAAGTACTTTCCTCGAGAGAGGAGAGAAGTTAAGGTGGAGGAGTTTATTAATCTCAAGCAAGGCAATATGAGTGTTGAGGAGTACCCTTTGAAATTCTCAACATTAGCTAGGTATGCCCCTTCTCTTGTGTCTAATCCAAGAGATAAAATGAGTCATTTTGTGACGGGGGTAGCCGAATTGGTGATGGAAGAATTTCGTACCGCTATGCTACATGATGATATGACCCTAGCTAGACTCATGGTGTACGCACAATCGATTGAAGAGTCTAAACTTAGGAGGATGGCTAGAAGTTTGAAAAGGAGTGATGCTAGTGATCAAGAGAAAACTAGGTTTAAAAAGAGGGTCCAAACTCGAGAGAATCTAGGAGTGCTAAGTTCAAGGTTGAGAAATTAGGTGGTTCCAAGGATGGTTTGTGCCAAATGTGGTAAGAAATATTATGGTGAGTGTCTATTCGATACCGGGAGTTGCTTTGGTTATGGTTAGGAAGGACATAAGGTGAAAGGTTGTCCTATGATTACTTCTAGAGGAAGAGAGGGTAAGCAAGTTGCTCCTAGTGTTTCAAAGGATGATGCTCCAACAAAGAGGCGTTTCTATGCACTCCGGACTAGAGGAGAGAAGCCGGATGAGAGTGATGATGATGTTAGTAAGTTCTTTTTCTTTATTTTTATATGAGTTCCTTCTAAGTGGGGGAGTGTGGTTAGTAGATGGGATAGAATGGTATAGAAGTTGTGCTTGTGCATGGTGTCTAGGATTTTGGTTGAAATTGAATTTCATTAATTTCTTGCATTGTGCATTTTATGAAGCAATGATTAAGTTGTAAGATGTGTTTATATGATGTTACTTTGCATATTAGCATGTTTATATTATGAATTGCCTAAAATTTGGATTTTTGAAAAAAGATGGTGGAATCATTGTATGCTTGAAAACAGTTAACTATTAAATTTTTTGAAAAATGACTAATTTATTCTTTGGTCTAAAATTGTTGTAAGGTTGTTAGAACTGATGTATATAAATGTTATATAGAATATAAAATAAGTTTTTACTATTTGGAATAAAGCATGTGAGTTAGCATAATGAGTTACACAATTGTTTCTAGTTTCTTGTTGTGTTGTAGATCTCTTGGCTACGTGAGATTGATGTTTTCCTCTTGGTAATGTGTTATGTTGTTTGGTTATTAGCTTCTAGTTGAATCTCTATTCTTGGAAGTGTTCGGAGAGTGGCAAGTGTAATTCGAGGACGAATGTTGTCCAAGTGGGGGAGATTGTAAGACCCCGAAAATGAATTAGGTTAAATAGAGTCTAATATGTAGGTATTGATTATCTAAGGTACTAAATAGTTCTAATGTATGGTATACAGGCAGTAGCTAAAGTATTAGGTGCATAGGAAGTCAAACGTCAAGGGACGACCAAGACGTTCGACGACTAAGTCACCTATGTGCCTCATATGTGCTTCTATGTGTTTATATGTGTTTCATGAGGTTATAAGGTTCATAAATGAGTTATTATAGCATGTATAGGAAGTGTGTCAAGTTTCGTGTTGTTTGGAGGTCAAACGTCCAAGAACGTCCATGACGTTCGAAAGATGTACCTTGAAATGACCTTGTGTATCCAGGCGTGTTTTGTTGAGTTTAATGTGTCCGTTTTAGACAAAATTTATGTGGGAGGTTTTAATCTCATAGACGATCGTATTTGGATTGGAAACGTCCAGGATATTATCCCCAAGGACCAACCAAGGGTCCTTGAGGAAGGACCCATGTTGGTGACCAAAATTGCCTAAATGCAGTCAACCTATGGAGGGCAATCGACGGCCAGTGGCCTGGTTGACGCCCCGTGGGGGGTGGGCGTCCTTTGTTCCTTAGCCTGGAGAGCAAGAATCATAGTTGGAAGTCTCTGAACCCATCGACGAAGTCCAGCACGACCCGTAAGTGGGCTTACGCCCTGTCGATAGGGAAGTCGTCGATGATGTCCTGCCTGCGTGCAGTTTCACTGTTAAGTCTAGGGGTGAACTTGTAAATTCACCCCACTTTTAAATGTATGGTTTGGCGTTTTATTAAGGGTCTTTTGGGTATTTTACATGAGTATATAAGTGTTTAACACTTAGAATATTTCATTCTTCCAAATCAAAAACCCCAGATCCCTTATAATTCTCCTAAAGTCTCCATTTAAGTACAAAATCAAGGAAGATCTTGGACGTTTTTAGTTGAAATTCTTCATAAAAGTGAGGAATTATCATCATTGAGGTATGCCTTTTGATCCTTGAAGCTCGTTCATCTAGGAGCCCAATCCTCAAGATTTTTTCTAAAGTTTTCAAAGTTGAATTGTCCAATTTCATGATTCTACCATGGGTTCTCGCATTAATGATTTCTTAACATTGACTTATAATTTAATTGTTAATGTATTGATAATTTTAACCTATATTACCTATGAACTCATGAGTTAGATGAACCCTAGTTTTTGACTAAGTTTTGGGTTAGTTTATATTGATCTAATATTGTTGAATTCTTGTGTATAATTCTATAGGATTTCTAATGATGTAATAATAATATTCAATAGATATCTAGGTTGTATAGATTGATTACTTTACATTGGTTTGACCTAGTTCATTAGTTAATGTAGTTTTTATGTTGAATTGTTTATTATGGCCTTGGGTAAGGGTCTTGTGTTATCGAATTGAGTAAGTTGACTTTGGATTGAAGTGTTGAGGATGATGTGGGGGTATGCTGCCCTATTTCCTTTAACTTGATGTTATTTATACTTCGATTCTAATGTGATTGGTATGGTACACTTATGGTGGCAGTGTTATGTATTTTACTTGCAATTGATGTGGCCTTGTTGGCGTTACTTTATGTATTAGGATGATCATGGCCTATTGGGAACTAATTGAAGTAATATGACTATTTGTGTAGTTTGATTATGTGAAGAATGACAGTATCTATCTACATGTGAAATCATATTTGTATTTTTGTATTCATGTTGTCTTAGGTGATCATGTTAGACTATGACTTTGAGTTTATGTGTATAGTGCTAGGGTTGAGTCTTGGTTATTCCTACTTAACTATATGAGTCTATGTGGATTACATTGATGATTTTATGATAGCATATAGGATGGCTTGAAGATTTTAGGGTTGTATCTAGGTGTTTCTAGAATGATTGCCTTATGAGTTAAAAGTGAACTATGTGGTGTCTAGTCTTGGTTGACTTGTGTCCCTTGCTTGATGTATATATGATCATGAATATGTGATGTATTGATTTAGGGTGTTAGAACTCTTAGTCTTGAATATATGAATGAGACGTGACCTTAAATGAACCTATGAGTGTCTTTTATGTGAAAACCTTGACTTAATGGTAAGGTTAAGATTGTTGAAGTTGTAAGCCGTAATGGTATCCTTCAAAGTAAAGGAATGATGGAATGAAGGTTAATTGGATGGAACGACATCATATTAATCCTTAGGAAATTCATCATGAGCTTCTTTTTCCCATTGTGAGGTAGCCCTAGTGGACCTTCTTTGGTATGGTAAATGTGATTGGGTTATGAACTAGTTATGGAACCCTTTTATGTGAACCTAATGTTTAAATTACTATATGAGAAAGAAGGCTACCACTGAGTGAGTATGGTAAGGGGAATTAGTTCTAGTTAAGTATGAGACTAAATTACAAAATATGCCCTTTATATTCCTTAACCATGTTCCTACATCGGATGTGTCTACGTTCTACAATTGGCAAGTAGAACAACCTCATCGTAGTAGGATAAAACTCTGGATTCCATGTCTTGCTATCATGGTCTATTTCAGTTATTGCCTATTCTATTCATGTGAAATACCTATTAGCATAAGAGAAGTTCATGAAGTTTAGGTGGTGGTATGGGACGCTATCTAGACATTGCACAATAGTCTTCAAAGGTGTTATTTGGAGTTCCTAGGTCTTGTCCAAGACCATTATTTGAATGTCCTTTATGTGAGGTATGAGTCTTAATGAAATAATGAACTAATGACTTATGTTAAGAAGTATGTCAATAAATGAGTACCTAATCTAAAGTTACTTAAGGATTCCTTAGCTAAAGTGTGAACAGGGCAAAAAGGATGATCTTGTCATGTCTTATCTTTGGAAGTCTTGAGGATGACTCTAGTTAGGGAAGTTGGTTAATTTTGTGGACATGATCTAAGCCTTAGCTAGTCTTATGGATTACTTAGGTAATATTGAAGAGGTCAATCATGGACGTTATCTTCTTGATTTACTTGAATAAGTTTTTTGATATCCTTTGGAAGGAGAATGTCCATATCACCCTTACGTTGATGTTTGAAGTCTTTTAAGTGTGTATGTGACTCATCATAAGTAGTCTTGAGGATCATTTAGGCATGCCTAGAGAGGGTGTATGGGCGGTCTCTCTTTGTGTTGCTTAAGTGAGTCTTAGGATAGCTTTAGGTGGGATAATCACAGGCTAGGGGATGTCTAAAGCTAAGTGGAAGAACTTCACTGTAACAGTGAATATAGTCACACTGTACAGTGAAGTGAGTTCATTGTAAAGTGTTCTAAAAAATGTGATATTTTGTTTAATCATTTTCTTATGTGTTTCTGAGTTGTGAAATGAAGTTCTTAGGATTATAATATGATTTTTAAATGAAAAGATGCATTTTTCCAATAAATGTCCGTTTAATGATTTTTATGCATGAAGCCATACTTAGTACATGTGGTTGTACTAACTCCATGCGTTCATCTATCTATATAGTTCTTGGTATGAGAGGAGCTTTGAGAAGTGAAGACTTGGACCGTAGCATTCGTTCAAGAGAAGTTGAAGTATGTCCTCACTTGAATCGCGGGCATATATGTCTTTTATGTTTTCATTCAATGTATTATAATAGACTAAGTATTTCTATATTACTATTTTCTATGGGCCGTGTTCCAAGTATTCTCGTGTCTTAAGATGATGAGATTGAGACTTAGTATTTCCTATTACTTTTATATGAAAGAGATTTTAAAGACTATGTTATATTTTGTGAAAAGCTTTAATTCCACACTACTTTTCACTATGTTTGTGTGATGAATAATATGAAAGGGCTTGTATAAGACCCCCGAGAGGTCGAATACACCGGTCATAATCCGAGATTGTACCCTAACTTCTAGGGTTTGGTTTCGGGATGTGACAATATGCATGGACATTCTAGTGAACAACGTTTCAAGTTGAAGTTTTGTGATCACTGCAAATCTGGAGGTCATCCTAGAGAGACTTGCTACCAGCTGATTGGATACCCTACAGATTTTAAAGGAAAAAGAAGGTTAATATGGTAACAACAAATGGATGTTCAGGAGAAAAGCAGTCAGGACAAGGCCAACAGATTCAAGGTTATAACGTTGCTAATTTTTTCCACCTGCTCAGTATGATCAAATTGAGCAGCTCTTGTGTAATTCAAATCTTGGAGAAGCAAGTGCAAGCATGGCTAGGACCAAAGTTAATATTGCATGTAATGTAACATATGGTTGTAAGGATAATTACATTTGGATTATTGATACGGGTGCCACTAATCACATGGTTGGTATGACAAGATGTTGTTACATGGTGCACAAGTGGGTCATACAGGTTTAGTACAACTGCCCAGGGGCGAGGCTACTAAGGTGTCTTCAATTGGAAAATGTCAGTTAGATGGAGGTGAGCAAATTACAAATGTCCTTTGTGTACCCGTATTTAAATTCAATCTCTTATATGTTTGGAAGATAACTAGAGACATGAATTGTTCTGTGTTTTTCAGGACCTCCTCACTGGGAAAGTGAGGGCGATTGGTAAAGAGGATGAGGGATTACACATATTACAAGGAAGAAAAGGACAACATGATACAATTCTTAAGAAATCTTTTGCAGTACAAGGATAAGTAGATGCAGTGAATGGCATAGAATATTAGGACATGTCCCTATGAGAGTCCTTAGGAGATTTACTTGCTTTAAGAATATTCAAATTTTTATTTGGATACATGTGATGTTTGTCCTCTTGCTAGGCAGACCAGGCTTCCTTTTCCTGTTAGTACTAGTAAATCAGATGCTTTGTTTTAAATTGTTGCAAATGGAGGTTTGGGGACCTTATAGAACTGAAACATATGATGGCATGAGATTCTTTCTTACCATTGTTGATGATTACTCTAAATGGACTTGGGTTTTTCTAATGAGGTTGAAGTCTGATGTGATTTTCCTTCTTAAAAATTTAATTACTGTGGTATCTACTCAATTTGATTGCAAAATTAAGGTAATTTGATCTGACATTGGATCAGAATTTGTCAACAAGACTTGTAGTGATTTGTTCAAATCTTTTGGAATCCTTCATCAGTGTTCATGCCCTTACACTCCACAAAAAAATTGTTGGGAAAACGCGGACAAGCACAAAAATATATATGGTAAAAGTAATGGAAATAAAATGGGAAAATAACGACACCAAGAATTTTACGTGGAAACCCTTCTGAATAAGGGAAAAAACCACGGACTAAGAGGAGCAATTGATATTACTATAGTAAGGAATTTTACACTGTGTAGTCACGAATACAATACTCAAAGTGACTACTACACACTCAAAAGGAACAACACTCTTTTGGTTTCCGTCTTACTAAAATATCGCTCACACTCTATTTTTCTTCACAGACTATTTTCTTGTATAGTCTATGGAATACCTCACTTTGCTCTCAAAATGGTTTTTCTCTCTAACTTGGTGTGTTCTACAAATGAGCAAGAATGCTCTATTTATAGAAGGATAAAACCATGTCTATGTCACTAATGACATATGTAAACATAGCAAAGTCAAGAATGGTTGCAAATCTTACCAATTTGCCAACTACCAAATCTTTTATTTTCAACTCCAATTACTATTCCTTTTTAACAATTGCTTGTACCAATTGAATAGCTAAAGTTGACTAAAAAATGGGATGGATTCAACAAATCTCCCCCTCCAGTCCTATTTACTGGAAGAGGGTATCTTCAACTTCTTTAGAGAGGGCTCATACCCACAAGTTCTTTGCATAACTCGAACTTGTCTTTCGGTATAATCTTGGTCAGCATATCTGCAGGATTTTCACTTGTGTGAATCTTTTTGACATGAAATGATTCATTCTCCACTTTCTCACGAATCCAATGATATCTGATGTCAATGTGTTTTGTTCTTGCATGGTACATGGAGTTCTTGCTCAAGTCTATTGCACTCTGGCTGTCACAATAGACAATATACTCTATCTGATTCAAACCAAGCTCTTGAAGAAATTGCTTTAGCCATATCATCTCATTGCCGGCTTCAGTAGCCGCAATATACTCAGCTTCAGTTGTAGATAGTGCAACACATTTCTGCTTATTTGACTGCCACGATATAGCTCCCTCTGAAAAAGTAAACAAATATCCAGTAGTGGAATTTCTGTTATCAAGGTCACCTGCCATATCAGAATCTGTATAGCCTTTCAAGATTGGATTTGATGCTCCAAAATACAAGCATTCATCTGAGCTTCCTCTAAGATACCTGAGTATCCATTTCACAGCTTCCCAATGCTCTTTTCCCGGATTTTCGAGAAATCATACTGAGAACACCAACTGCGTGAGCAATATCTGGTCTAGTGCACACCATTGCATACATTAGACTTCCGACAACGGAGGAATATGGAACTTTGGCCATGTTATCTTTTTCCTCCCTAGCTGTAGGACACATCTTCTTGCTCAACTTCATATGACCAGCAAGAGGTATACTCACAGGCTTCGCATTCTTCATATTGAAGCGCTCCAATACGCGTTCAATGTACTTTTTCTGGGACAAATAAATCTTTCTTTTATCTCTAAGATGAGTAATTCTCATGCCCAAAATTTGCTTGGCATGACCCAAGTCTTTCATAGAAAAAGACTTACACAAATATTTCTTCAGCTCGTCAATCTTGGAAGTATTCTTGCCCACAATCAACATATCATCCACATACAACAAAAGGATGATAAAATCTTTCTCAGAATATTTTTGTACAAATACGCAATGATCTAAGAAGTCTTCTTATAGCCTTTCTCCCCCATAACAGATTCAAACTTTTTGTAACACTGTCTGGGAGCTTGTTTTAGGCCATAGAGACTCTCTTTAAGTTTGCATACAAAATTTTCTTTACCATCTACTTTGAAGCCCTCAGGTTGTTCCATATAAATCTCTTCTTCTAGGTCACCGTGAAGGAAAGCCGTCTTCACATCTATCTGCTCAATCTCTAAATTAAGACTAGCAGCCAAACCTAGAACTGTGCGAATCGAGGACATTGTCACAACAGGAGAAAATATTTCATCAATGTCAATACCTTTACTTTGACCGAATCCCTTAACAACCAATCTAGCTTTGTACCTGGGCTTCAAGTTGTGTTCTTCAACTTTAACTTTGAACACCCACTTGTTCTTCAAAGGTCTCATACCCTTGGGCAATTTTACCAACTCATAAGTGTGGTTCTCATGCAAAGACTTCATCTCGTCTTGCATGGCTTCAATCCATTGATTCTTGTGCTCATCTTCCATGTCCTCCTCATAACATTCAGGTTCTCCCCCGTCAGTGAGTAACACATACTCATTGGGTGAATAACGGGATGAAGGAAACCACTGTCTTGTGGACCTCCGAAGCGGAATATTTGATTCATCCACAACTTCATGAGCAACAGGATCATCAATCACAATATCATTGTTATTATCAACATCAACATGTTGATTCGTTACATGATTCTGGGCGTCACCATGATTATCAAACCCAATAACATCATGCACACTTGTGTGAGGAACTTCATCATGATGGACTATACCATCAAAATTTGAAGATTCTACCTTCTCCGCTTTGTCAATATCTTCAATTCTTTGATTCTCCATGTAAATAATATCACGGCTTCTCACAAGTTTCTTTTCAATTGGATCATATAGCCTGTAACCAAATTCATCTAGGCCATATCCAATGAAGATGCATTGCCTTGTCTTGGCATCTAATTTTGACCTCTCATCTTTCGGCACATGTACAAAAGCTTTGCAACCAAATACTCTCAAATGGTCATAGCAAACATCCTTTCCATACCAAACACTATTTGGTACATCACTTTGCAAAGCAATAGCAGGAGATAGATTAATAACATGTGCAGTGGTCAATAAAGCCTCACCCCAAAATGAGTTTGGAAACTTTGCTTCAGAAAGCAAACATCTAACTCTTTCCATCGAGGTCCTGTTCATCCTCTCAGCCAAACCATTAAGCTGAGGAGTCTTGGGAGGAGTCTTCTGGTGTCTAATACCTTGATGCTTGCAATATTCGTCAAATGGTTCACAATATTCACCACCATTATCAGTACGAATACATTTCACTTTCTTTCCAGCATCTCTTTCAACTGAAGCCTGAAACTGCTTAAAGACACCTAACACTTGGTCTTTAGTCTTCAAGACATAGACCCAAAGTTTTCTAGAGCAATCATCAATGAAAGTGACAAAGTAAAGTGCACCACCCAATGTCTTTGTCTTCATTGGACCACATAAATCAGAGTGCACTAACTCAAGCAACTCTGTCTTTCTCGAAGGAGGGTAGGACTTAAATGAAACTCTATTTTGTTTACCGGCCAAGCAGTGCTCACATTTTTCTAATTTAGCACTTTGTAAATTTGACAATAATTTCATCTTGGCTAGAATATTAAGTCCTTTCTCGCTAATGTGGCTAAGCCTCTTGTGCCATAATGTTGAAGAGTTATCGCTCTCAACCGCATTCACCATATCAACACAAGCAGAGGCCGTAGTCCAGTATAGACCACGACGTTTGTTACCACGAGCCACAACCAAGGAACCCTTAATGAGCTTCCATTTTCCATCACCGTTGGTACTAACAAATCCTTCATCACTAAAACACCAACAGAAATTAGGTGCAGAGGAACATCAGGAGCATGTTTCACATTGTTCAAAACTAGTTTAGTTCCAAGAATAGTTTCCAAACAAATTGTACCAATACCAACGACCCTAGAAATAGTCTCATTACCCATACTCAAGGTTCCAAAATCACCAGGAGTGTAGGAAGAGAAAAAATCCTTCCTTGATGTCACATGAGATGCGGCACCAGTGTCCACAATCCAGCTTGACTCATCACAAGCAATATTTATCATGTTTGCATCAAGAACGGTAACAAGATCTTCGGTGGTGACGGTGGCTAGGCAATTTTCATTGCCATCTTCTTTAGTTTCCTATTTGTTTTTGTTCTCCCTCTTCAACTTGTTGCAGAACTTCTTTGTGTTCCCTTTCATGCCACAATGATAGCACTCAATATCCTTAAGTCTGCCTTTGGATTTGCTCCTATTTTGTTCTCTATGATGAGAACCACGAGTTTTATTTCTCCCCCTGGGGCCAGTTATCAGGACATCCGACAAAGAGGAACCTTGAGTTTTTCTTCTTATCTCTTCGTTCAAGACACTACTCTTGGCGGAATCCATAGAGATCACACCATCCGGAGCAGAATTTGACAATGACGTTCTAAATGTTTCCCATGAATCTGGTACGGAACCAAGTAGAAGCAAGCCTTGAATTTCATCATCAAATTTGATGCCCATAGCAGATAATTGGTTCATTATCCCCTGAAAATTATTCAGATGGTCTGTCATCGGAGAATCTTTTCCTTTTAAGAACATTTTGTTGTTTCCAGTCTTTCGAGCATACAAACTTTCAAGATGCTCCCATAGGGTTCGAGCATGTGTTTCCCCAGAAATATGGTGGAACACATTATCGTCGACCTATTGCCTAATGAATCCACAGACCTGTCTATGCAACAGATTCCACTCTTCATTTGTTTTATTATCAGGCTTTACAGTTGTAAATACTGGTTTGTAAAAATTCTTAACATAAAGCAGATCTTCCATTTTCCCCTTCCAAATGGCATAATTAAAACCATTCAAAGTAACCATTCTACTTGTGTTGGCTTCCATTGTTTTCCCCATAAAATATAGTTATCGCAAATCAAAGTAAATCTTTTCTGATGTGGAAGTTCAGATTGTGCTGCAACCACAGAGCATACTCAGATAAAACCTTGTCTCTGATACCAGTTTGTTGGGAAAACGCGGACAAGCAGAAAAATATATATGGTAAAAGTAATGGAAATAAAATGGGAAAATAACGACACCAAGAATTTTACGTGGAAACCCTTCTGAATAAGGGAAAAAACCACGAACTAAGAGGAGCAATTGATATTACTATAGTAAGGAATTTTACACTGTGTAGTCACGAATACAATACTCAAAGTGACTACTACACACTCAAAAGGAACAACACTCTTATGGTTTCCGTCTTACTAAAATATAGCTCACACTCTATTTTTCTTCACAGACTATTTTCTTGTATAGTCTATGGAATACCTCACTTTGCTCTCAAAATGGTTTTTCTCTCTAACTTGGTGTGTTCTAAAAATGAGCAAGAATGCTCTATTTATAGAAGGATAAAACCATGTCTATGTCACTAATGACATATGTAAACATAGCAAAGTCAAGAATGGTTGCAAATCTTACCAATTTGCCAACTACCAAATCTTTTATTTTCAACTCCAATTACTATTCCTTTTTAACAATTGGTTGTACCAATTGAATGGCAAAAGTTGACTAAAAAATGGGATGGATTCAACAAAAATGGTGTTGTGGAGAGAAGACATAGGCATATTATGGAAGTTGCAAGGGGTATTAAAATTCAAAGTCTACTCCCAGCTACATTTTGGGGCACCTGTGTTGAGGCAACTGTGTATGTGATCAACAGAATTCCTTCTATTTTGCTTGCTAACAAGTCTCCGTTTGAGTTACTCTACAAACGAGAACCAAACATATCTCATCTTCATATTGTTGGTTGTGAATGTTATGATACTAAATTTATCAAACAAGATAAACTTAGTGCTAGATCTGTTATATTTGCATTGGTTGGATTTTTCTCCCGCCAGAAAGGCTATAAGCTTCTTGATTTGAATACCCACAAAATATTTGTGAGTCGAGATGTCATGTTCAATGAACACATTTTTCCTTTTCAGTTATTGAACAAGTCACAAGAGTTTCACCCTCGTTTTACACCAATGGACCCATATGCTAATGCAGATGCTTCTACGGATCAGAATACATCTACTTCTCCGACTACTGCAATTGTTGAGCCATCTGTTATAACTCTTGACCAGTCAGAGGATATTGTTGCATCATCTGAATCTCAAGAAACAACTTCACTACCAACACAATCAATCAGCTCAGGTAGATTAGTACGACCACCTATTTGGTTCAAGGATTATATTCCAAGTGTAAAAAGCAAAGCTCATCATTGCCAATATCCCATCTCAGATGCTATTGCTTATGGTTAATTGTCATCTTCTTATTAGAGTTTTATCTCTAAATTCTCTCTTGAAACTGAATCAAATTCCTATGTTGATGCTGCTACAGATTCTAGGTGGGTGACTGCGATGCAAGAGGAAATCGCAGCCTTGAATAATAATCATACTTGGGAAATTGTTGACTTACCATAAGGGAAGAAAGACATTGGCTGTCGATTGGTTTACAAAATTAAGTACAAGGCAGATGGATCCATTGACAAATTTAAAGTACGATTAGTTGCTATGGATACAATCAAAGGGAAGGATTGGATTTTCAGGAAACCTTTTCACCAGTGGTGAAAATGGTCACTGTACAAACAATGATTTCTATGCTGCAGCTAAAGGATGGGAAATACACCAAATGGATGTGAACAATGCTTTTTTACAAGGTGATCTGCATGACGAAGTGTACATGACAATACCACAGGGTTTCACAGACACAGGGGAAAAGCAAAAGGCATGTAAGTTGCTTAAATCTCTCTATGGGCTCAAACAAGGTTCGACTTCAGTGGAACATCAAGTTCACATCAACTTTAATAAGTGCTGGCGTCACTCATAGTCAACATGACTATTCGCTTTTCATTAAGTAAGCAGCAGGGAAGAGCATTGTTTTCCTGGTCTATGTCGATGACCTGTTAATTACAGGAAATGATTTTCAATTGATTGCAGATACAAAATTGGCATTACAGACGAATTTTAAAATTAAAGATCTTGGTGATCTACGTTTTTTCCTTGGCATTGAGTTTGCCAGGAACTCGACAGGCATAGTCATGCATCAGAGGAAGTATGTGTTAGAACTCATTTCTGATCTTGGATTGTCCCGTAGTAAACCAGTTCACTCTCCTATGCAATTAAATGTCAAGTTCACCACCATCGCTTTGATAAACCCATTGGCACCACTACTTTAGATACGGGTTTATCGGATCCCAGCAGCTATCAAAGACTCATTGGTCGACTCATTTACTTGACAGTCACTAGGACTGACATTTTTTTCCCTCTACAATGTCTGAGTCAGTTCATGCAGAATCCCAAGTCATCTCATATGGAGGCTACTTTGAGGATTGTTAGATACCTCAAGTTTTGTGCTTGATTGAGCATTCTCCTGTCTTCTGTTCCTTCTTCGCAGTGGACTGTTTATTGTGATGCAGATTGGGCAGCTTTCCCCAACACTAGAAGGTCTGTTACAGGTTATATAGTTAAGCTTGGTGACTCCCTCATTTCTTGGAAATCGAAAAAGAAAGTTACTATATCTCAGAGCTCTGCTGAAGCCGAGTATAGAAGTTTAGCCTCAGCGGTGGCTGAAATTGTTCGGCTAGTTGGACTACTTTCAGAATTGGGTTGGCCTCTCCAGTTTCCAGTTCCCGTTTATTGTGATAGCAAGGCTGCCATGCAGATTGCTACCAACACAGTAATCCATGAACACACGAAGCATATTTACATTGATTGTCACATTATTAGGGAAGCAAGGCCTGCTCAACACTTTCTATCTTGCCTCATCTAAACAATTGGCAGATTTGTTGACTAAGGGTCTTAGTTGTTTGCAGCATTCTCACCTTTTGTCCAAGCTAGGCATGCTCAATATCTTCTTTGTGCCTAGGTTGACGGGGGTATTGAGTATCCTGCTGTCAATACAAGCAATTAGTTGAGAAAAATTAGTTAATTGCTAATCTCGATTAATTAGTTCACTAATATTCCAGTTGTAATAGTTTGTTAGTTAACTAGCTACACTAGCTACTGATTAGTTTTAAACTCTACCATAGTTAGATTCCTTTACACTCTACTATAGTTAGGATGTCTATAAATAGCTTGTATTATATTTTTTTTCATTCAAGCTTTAATACAATAAAACAGTGATTTTGTTCTCTTCTTAGATTATTAAACCGCCATTGATATTCCCATTTCTGCTCAGAGAAAGTTCCTTGCAGGGAACTTAACAAGATGCAAAATGAAAAATGAAGTGATATTACCGATGAGATGAGCACAGAACTTGAAAAAAGAGAATAAGAGTGGTACAAAGATATTTGCAACCTATTGACAGAAAGGGAACAGGAGGTAACACAACCGACATGCCTAAGGCAGGGACAAGTTCCTGATAAGGAAATACACACCAATAATCCATTTGAGGCCCTTGATAAGGATAGTAAGGATGAGGAAGTAGATATTACATGTCTTAAAATAATGTTAACACCAAGATGGTTGTCTCAAATGAGGATATTTCTGAGATCACAAGTGAATCATAAAAGGAAATGAATATCAATCATCAGAAGCTATGGTAGTTAATGCCCAGTCGGTGATGAAGCAGCTGGAGGAGGTGATAAAGGGTGATGATGGAGATAATGCAGATAAAGATCACAAGGTTAGAGAAGAAACACAAAATCAAAAAACAGTACAAGTACAGTTCATAGCCTTGGTGATGGCTATGGATGATGAGGCACTGGCACTCGATTTGAGGGGATGTTTCTACCTGAAACAAAAACATAGGAATTAGTACATACGGAGAAGTCTGGGAACTCAATATTAACTATTAACTATTGATAATGATGGTGTGAATACAAAACCAATGGAGTAATTACATGCTTTAGTATCTCATCAAGCACTTGTATTACAGAGGTAGATAGTCTTAATATAAATATTGAGGGAGGGGTGACAGAAGATAGAGAGGAGGAGTAAAGTGCTAAAATTGCAAGAAAGTGTGAAAAGACGCTGATTATCACCTCTAGTTTTATACAAAGAAAAAAAGGTAAAACTAAAAGGAATATGGATTTCCAACGAACAATCATACAAGCGAAAAGGAGGTAAAAGTCAAATGATAGATGATTATGACAGCCTAATTTTGGAATATAAGATCAGTGAGAACTAAAATTGCATTCCATAGAGTGCAAATATTGAATCGGCATCATAAGTTTTTCCTAATTGCTTTAATGGAACCTTTTGAATATACTAGACATATACAAAATTTTAAGAGGATGCTGTAGAGAATAGCAAAAGAAAAGTATAAGTCGGGAACCCTGTTGCTAGCCTAATATGATTAACTATGATCGGAAGATAATTCACCTAAAAAGGAGAAGTTAGAAATTAGAACTTGTAAGGAAGAAGACTCTTTTATTTGAGTTATTCTTAAGTTTTCTTGTTTGGTTACAAATGCTTAGAGTCACCCCTATTTATACTTGTATATGGATGCTTCTATAAATTATTCTAGATAAATCTACATGAAATATCTAGATATCGTTATATTCTTGCTATGTAACAAAAATTTAGATATTTCTATACTTAAATACAAATATCTAATTATCTAGAACATCTAATTTATCCTAAGTATAAATATCAAATATATTTGTACCACAAAATTCTAGAAGTTCTATTAAATATCTAAGATATTTTTAGTACCTACAAAATTTTATCTTTATTTTTCACATTCCCCCTTAAAGTGATTTTTTGGAAACTAACCCACACTTGTTGAGGAAGAACTCAACGAAAGCTTTCAGTTTATGTCTTGGTGAAAATGTCAATATTTTCTTCGAGACTCCTATTGCTTCATCAAATGATAATGATTTTCCATTATCGATGGTCCATGTAAATTATCTTCTTGTTGGGTTTCTGAAATTCCCCTTTCTCTTATCATCTCAGCAATTATATTATCCAGAGAAATACTATTACTTTCCTGTTAAGTCTCAACACCAACATAGGATCCACTGCCATATTTTGTTATCATCGCCTCGATAGATTTGGTGGTAACTTTAGAGCTTTAAAAAATCATATCATTTGTCTTTGAGACTTCAATATAAACTTATTTCTCTATTAGATCTGTCATTTCCCTCTATGCTTTTAAATTTTCGCCGAGTCATTCATTGGCTTTGATATTGCAGAAGATTGACCAAATACTTCCGCTTCCAATAAATCCCCACTCAGTGCTTTCACCATGAAGGTCGCGACTAGCACATGTAGTTTAAGATATTCCTTGTTCAGGATTTTCTTCATTTATTATTCAATAGAAGCTATCATATCACCTCTAGGAACATCCTCAAAAATTTCTTGTTTCGTGCCGTCAACATCTGTTTCATGCTTCTCTGCGTTATCAACTACATTATATTCTAGATCCTCAATCCATTCTCTTTCAATATTGATGGAAACCATGGGATCTATTGATCGAGTCCTAGTGACTAAACATTGATCCCGCTTTTCTTCTTCTTCAGGAACCTTTTGAGTCATATTGATCTACTTGGCCTTGCAATATCTTTTTATGTGTCCTCAATTACAACATCAATAGCATCTAAGAGGCTTCTTACCATAATAGTCAGAAGGTTCTTCCTTCTTTCCAGGTGAGCTTGAACAACCTGATAATCCAGAGTACAAGATATTTCTTACTCTTCCTTTTAAGTTCGTCTTGTCGGCTACAAGAGCATTGCCTTCTCCTTCGACAAATACAACAACCAATTGTTTGGATAATAGCTCCTATGATGATAACAAATTCTCAATTTCATCCAAGGATGGTTGTTGAGCCCGTCCTTGAATTGACTTCACAAATGAAATATATTGAGGTTTCAAACCATGAATGACTATCCATCTGATTCGTGCTTTAGAAATAGCCTCCTCTATATTCAATAGGCATATCTCATAACATAAGTTCTTAATCTTTATAAAAATACTCAGTGATGGAATGATTGCCTTGAGTAGTGTTAGCCAAACATCTCCAATATCTGCAGTCCAGGTTCCTTCTTCTAATTGATCAAACAATCGAGGGTCCTCCATATTTCTTGAGCTGATTTATACCTTATAATATTATCAAATAATCTGGGGGAGATTGTCATCGAAATAATGAAATCTGTCTTCACATTAATCCGCTTCCACTTCTTGTACGCACTGCTCTTTTCTAATCCATCAGCAGGAGGACTTGTGTTACTCCCATTCGCATATCCACAAATCCTCACCTATAATGTATGATCAATACACGTTTTCCATACCTTGTAATTGGACTTATTCAATAAGTCCATCCGCAGTCCATTAACATGGACGCAAATATCCATATAGAAGAACCAGTTGAATCTACCTCTAACTCGATACTGAAATATCACCAATAAGGCAATCTACAATTATTGCTCTGATACTATGTAGAGAACAGAAAAAGAAAAGTATTACCTTAGAACCCTTCTACTAACCCAAGATCATTAACTAAGATTAGAAGATTCATTCAACTAAAGAAGAGGAAGTTAGAAATGAGAACTTTTATGGAAGAACACTCTTTTCTTTGAGTTGTTCTTAGATATTCTTGGGTTGGTTACAAATGATACCCTATTTAAACTTGCATAGGGATACTTCTAGAAATTATTCTAGATACATCTACAAGAAATATCTCGATATCCTTATCTACTTACTATGTAACAAAAATCTAGATATTTCTATTCTTTAATATAAATATTTAATTATCTAGAACATCTAGATTTTCTTTAGTATAAACATCAAAGATATTTACTCTACAAAATTCTAGAAAGTACTACTAAATATCTAAGATATTTTTTTGTATTTTATCATAATTTTTCCAAGAGGCTGGGGATAAATTATGTGAACTACAACACAAATGGTATGATTTGGGTCATTGTGAATGTTCAGGTGCAGGTAGGGGCAATTTCTTACACTGAACAACAAATTAATTTGCATCTTACATTAGAAGATGGAATGAAATTGATGACTATTTTTGTATATGCCAAATGCTATTTTGAAGAGAGACTAGAGCTATGGGGTGATTTTTATAGCACTAGCAGTAACTATCCATTCCCTTTGATAGTGGGGGAGGCATAAATGTAATTTTGGGAGATGAAGAGAAAATAGTAGGTCTTGTGTACCTAGGATTATATAAAGATTTTGCCTTCTAAATTAATTCATGTGATTTGGATAATATACACTTTTCTGGAAGTCCATTCACTTTGTGGAATGGAAGATCAAATTAAAATTGTATCTTCAAGAGATTAGACAAGGTGATCACTAACCAAGCTTTGTAAGATGTGATTGGAAACATGGAGACTCAACTTCTACCAAGGACTGCTGATGAGTTATGACCATATGATAGGAGATTAGGGCTTCAAGATGTTTTGATGATCCCCTCACAAGTGCATGGACCTGGTCCTCTGCAAAGTATGAAACTAGTCCCATCGATCAAAAGTACTGCACAGCTGTAAAGGTTCTCTGCATCAGGAAAGTTGGTGAAGTACAATGTACTACACCAATTAGAGTCGACTATGTTGTTTGTTTGATGGATAATAATCTTCATGGCATATATATCAAACATAAACAACAACATTACTCATTCATTCGAAAAAGGGAAAATTCTTCAAGCTTCAAGAACAGCAAAGCCCAAGCCCAAGTGTATTCGTTGCTTCATGTATTCGTTGTATTTTGTTGGGTTGTAATTGTTCTTAAATAGTACAATTCATTTCATCTGTGATGAAAACGTTTCAACCTTGGGTGAATCATTGTATGGGTTGGGTTACTGGTGACATAGGCTTTTACTTCAAGTCTATATCAATCAAGTAGGATTAGTATAGAGTACAGTGTTGTATCTGCTCTGGCTCGGCTAAGTGATATGATTTATTAATTAGTAAAGAAATTAGCAGGTTAATCTCTTGTTTTGTAACCAAGTTTAACTTTTGCTTGTGGAAGATTAGTGAAAGTTTTTTTTGAAAAGTCCTGTTGAGAACAGGTCGTTGTTTTCCTTCCTTAAGCAAGGAGGTTTCCATGTTAAGTGCTTGTCATCTTTACTTTCTGCAAATTGTTCTTTATTTTTGTTTGTTAGTGTTGTGAGGACCTATTCCCATCTAAGTAAGTGGACGCATACATCAAGTGGTATCAGAGCTTCACTTTTGAAGTTGGTTAACACCAAGAAAAGGAAGATCATGGACGAATAGCTGCTCCACCGAATCTGGAGGAAGGACAATCATACACCAAACCACCTCGATTCAATGGACAATACTATGGTTGGTAAAAGAATCGAATGCATGACTATATCAATGCAGAAGACTCTGAGTTTTGGGATGTCGTTCTCGATGGAACATACTCCATTGAAAGAAGTGAAAGATGGAGAAGTTACTACTTATGCGGTCAAAACTAGAAAAGCGTACAGTGATGGTGACAGAAAAAAATTCGAAAAGAACTTCAAGGATAAAAGATTCTAGTATGTGGCATTGGCACTGATGAGTACAACATAATCTCTGCTTGTAAATCTGCAAAACAAATATGGGACTGTCTTAAAATTGAACACAAATGAACTAAACGAGTGAATGAGTCAAAGGTGAATATGCTCACTACTTAGTGTGAAAATTTGGTGATGAAGGAAGGAGAGACTATCTTTGAGGTGAACTCTCGCTTCACTGCAATTACTTATGAGCTCAGAGGCCTAGGATAACCTATTCCAATGTGTAACAAAGTACAGAAAATTCTAAAAGTTCTTCCAAAATCTTTTGAGAGCAAGGTAGATGCAATTACTAAGGCAAAAGATCTAATGACACTGCCTATGGATGAGATAATAGGAAAATTCCAGATATATGAGGTAACAGGAAGCAAGGGATATCAGGGAAGAAAGGAAACAAAGAGAAGACCATTGCACTAAAATCATCTCAAGTTGAGATGACTGATGAGGAGGCTGAGATGGCATACATACCTAGGAGGTTTCAAAAGATCATTAAAAATATGGAGGTTTTAAAAAAGAAAGCATCAACTAGTAGAACAACAACAACAAATGATATATGTCATAAGTGTGGTAATGTTGATCACTTTATGAGTGACTGACCCAGCCAAAAATAGGAGTCTCACGTAGTTAAATATTGCAAGAAGGACCTTGTCTCGAAGAACTTTCGAAGGAAGGATCATGCTGATCAGTTAGTCAAAAAAGACTTCACTGTCTTGGGATATGATTCAAGTGAATCAGCGAGAGATGATGAAGATCATGAGGATGTCTCAATGATGGATTTTGAAGACTATGAAAGCATTTTTAACTCAATATTCTTCTTGATGGCAAAGTAAGACGATGAAGAAGATAAAATGAGGTAACTTTTTTTGAATTGATAGATGACCTATATAATCTTCCTGCTGAAAATTTCAGGAAACTTGCTACATTAATGATTGATTATGTGGATGATCGCTCGACTGAAAACTTAATGTTGAATGAAAAATCAAGTTTGAGTTAGAATTAAAATATAGTAGTTCTAGCTCAGATTTCTGAAATGAGTACTAGAATATGGATATTGGAATCTAACAATGAAAATTTGTTGAAGAAGAGCCTAGCACCTCAGAAAATGACAAAAAAAAACTTAGTATTTTTTCGGAAGAACTGGAGGATAAGCTTAAAATTTATGAATCTAAGCTAGTTGCCTCTCTTGAAACAAATTATCAACTGAGAAAAGATCTTAGGAGAATCAAATAAGAGTTAAGTAACTCTCTTAAATGGACTGACTCATCCACGATTCTCTCTAACCTGTCTTAGAAAAGTTTCAATAAGAAAAAGGGGATAGGTTGCAGATAAATAGAACAACCATATAATCCTCATAGAAAATATGTGTCTGTGGTTGATAACTTTTTGTATACTCATTGTGGACGTAATGGACACTTGAAAGAGAAGTGTGACAAACTGATGGAGACTAAAGAAAGGCATGTGAAATTTGTGAAATTTGATAACTATAAAACAAACAAGGAACGGGGACCTGGTCCCTGTACTGAATCTGTTAGACATGACAGGAATGTGAAAAAATGCATAAGGGACCTGGCCCTCGCTATTACTTCAGTAAGAAAACCTAACCCTCCTTCAACAAGAAGCTTTCTTGTTAAGCCTTTTGAAAGTTACTGGGAACTCCATATTAAGTGGGTTCCTAAGACTAACAAGTAACTCTTGTGCAGAAGGGAGGAAGGAGTCAGTAGTGGATGCTCCAGGCACATGAAAGGTGACACTTCTAACTTCCTCTCTTTACAAGCACACCAAGGTGGTGGTGTGTCCTTTGGTGGTTGACAAAAACAGTTTATCCTTGGAGTTGGAAGAATAGACAAGTTTGACAACAACTCAATAAATAATGTAAATTATATGGAGGGACTCGAGTACAATCTACCGAGCGTATCCCATTATTTATGATAAAGGAGACAAGGTTAAATTCATGGATGACAAGTGCTTAGTTATTAACTGTAAAACAAGGAAAGTGGTGATGTCTGCTACAAGAATAAAAAATATGTATGTAGCTGATCTACAGTCCATTGAAGGAGATGATCTATCGTGTCTAAGTGGTCAAACTAATGATGCTGACGTTTGGCACAAACGTCTTAGTCATGTAAGTTCTAATCTACTGAATAAACTTGTTGTAGGGGACTTGGTCCGCGGACTACCCAAGATGAAGTTCACAAATGATTTAATATGCAATGCATGTGCAAAGGGAAAACAAACAAAATCTTCATTCAAGGACAAGAAAGGAGTTAGCACATCTAGACCACTTGAATTGCTTCACATGGATTTGTGTGATCCAATCAGAGTTTTGAGCAGAGGGGGTAAGAAATTCAGTCTTGTTGTTGTTAATTATTTCTCTAGGTATACATGGACCATGTTCTTGAGAACGAACAATAAGATAGCTGGACAAATGATTGTCTTGTTCAAGACTATCCAATCAAATCTAAACTGCAAAATTGGAAGCATCAGATCTGATCATGGTACAGAGTTCGACAACTCTCAGTTTGAAGGTTTTTGTGTTGAGCATGGAATAAACAAAATGGAATGGTAGAAATAAAGAATAGAACCTTGGTGGAGAGTGAAAGGACCACGCTGATTGACTCACAACCTGCTATGAATTTCTGGGCTGAGGCATTCAACACAGTTTCTATGTGATAAACAGGTGTCTCATCAGATCTTTAATCAAGAAGACCTTTTACGAGTTGTTGAATGATAAAAAACCTTCACTAGACCATCTCAAACTATTTGGTTGTAAATAATTTATTCTGAACAACGGAAAGTATGATCTAGGAAAGTTTAATGATAGAAGTGACGAAGGTGCCTTTGTGGGATACTCTTCCACAAACAAGGCATATCGGGTGTTCAACTAAAGGACTCTTTGTGTGGAAGAAAGCATGCATATCAAGTTTTATGAGATCAAGAAAAAGGGTGATGAAATTGATGATCATGAAGTTGAGGAGCTGACAACTGATAAAGAGGAGACTCAAGGTGATGAAGAAAAGAATGTTGAACTTACACAAGGTCTTGGTCCTCAAGTCAAATCCAAAGACACTGCATCTCAATCTTCGGCTAAACGGTGATTCCGATGCTGACAGAGAGGAGGATATTACTAGAAAGTCTGGATGGAAATATCAATCTTCACATCCACTAGACAATCTAATTTATCCACTTGACTCGGGAATTTAGACTACGTCAAAGTCACGAAACCTAGTTGCATATTCAACGTTCATATCCCTAGCTGAAAAAAGAATATCAAAGAAGCCTTGAAAGATCTTGACCGGGTAGTGTCTATGCAATTAGATCTTCATTACTTTGAATAAAGCAAAGTGTGGCACCTGGTCCCCAGGCCAATTGACTGAACTATTATAGGATAACAATGGGTATTCAGAAACAAATTTGATTAGCATGACACTATTACCAGGAATAAGTCAAGACTGGTGGTGCAAGGATACAACCAAGACGAAGGGATTTATTATGATGAGACCTTCACTCCTGTAGCTCGAATAGAAGCCATCAGAATTTCGACTGTGTTTGCTGCAAACAAAGAATTCAAACTATTTCAAATGGACATTAAATGTGCTTTACTAAATGGAAATTAGAAGGAAAAAGGATATGTCAAGCAGCCTCCAGGATTTGAAGACACTGATCTTCCTGACAATGTGTTGAAATATGACAAAGCCTTGTATGGTTTAAAACAAGCTCCTAGAGCTTGGTATGAGAGGCTACTGAAGTTCTTGTTGACTAATGGTTTTAAGAGAGGCAAAATGGATAACACCTTATTTCTAAAATACAGAGGGAAAGAATTGTTGATTGTGCAAGTCAATGTTGATGATATAATTTATTATGCAACCTCAATGGTCTATGCAAGGAGTTTGCTGAGTTGATAAGTAGTGAGTTTCAGATGAGCATGATGGGTGAACTTACTTTCTTCTTAGGACTGCAAATTAGACAATCTTCTCAAGGCACTTCTATTTTCCAAGAGAAGTACATCAATGAGATACTCATAAGTTTAAAATGATGGATGAAAGGGTTCTGAACATTCCCATGAGCACAAGTGTCAGACTTGATAGAGATGAAACGGGTAAAGAAGTCAATCAAACCATATATAGAGGTGTTATCGGATCACTTCTGTATCTTACAACTAGTAGAACAAACATAGTGTTCAGTATGGGAATATGCGCAAGATTTCAAGCACCACCAAAAGAGTTGCACTTGAAAGAAGCAAAAAGGATTGTAAGATACTTGAAGTGAACAGAGGACCATGTACTCTTCTAACCAAAAGGTGACACTTTTGATATAATTTGCTATGCCAATGCTGATTATGCAGGTTTCTTGGTGGATCGAAAAATCACTTTAGGGATGGCATAGTTCTTGGGATCATCACTAACCAAGAAACAAAACTCTGTAGCTCTATCTACAGCTGAGGCGGGGTATGTGGCTGTGGGGATTAAACAACAATTAAAGGATATTGGTATGCTCAAAAATGCCATTCCTCTTATGTGCGAAAACACTAGTGTAATTAATACGACAAAGAATCTTGTACAATACAAGAGGACAAAGCACATAGATGTGAGGCATCACTTTTAAGGGACAATGTTGAGAAGATGAATGTTGTGATGAAGTTTTGTAACACTGAAGAGCAGCTAGCTGACATTTTTACAAACCTCTGATTAAAGAAAGCTTCATGTAGAATAGACTGAGATTGGGAATGCACAAGATCAAATAATCTATGAACAAGGCTACTCAAGAGGCTCCTGCTTGACTATGTCTTGGAGGACAGGTATCTATGCTTTTTTAAATACTAATTGCTTGAGAATTCACTCTTTGTACCTTAATGTAGGTATACACTCATGGTGTGCTTAAGTGAAAAGATAATTCAATCACACTAAATTGGGCTAAAAAAACAAAAGGAGGGACCTGGTCCTCAAAAGGTTAGTATCATTATACTACACTGACAATTGTCAACATCACTGCCACATGTCTTCATTTCATTCGTCGCGTTAGTTTCTGAGGTCTTTTCATTTTTAAATAAATCGTTGGAACTATTGGGGACCCGATACTCCTCTCACTTTAAATACCTCTCTTTCTTCTATAACAACTCATCAAATCTTTCTAATGTCTTTTTCTTAAACGAGATTTCTAAATCATTCTCAGAGATCATATTGATTCTTCTTTCTCTTCTCACAATGTCTAAGTCTAATTCTTCTTCCAAAGTCCCAATCTCCCCAGAAATAGAAAAACCTAGTTCATACGATTTCTCAATTCCTGTTCCAAAAGAGACACCATCAACTCAACTGCGTAGAGATGGAACCCAGAATGTGTCTGACATACCGGTGACTGAAGTTGAGGATAGGTCTACCTTGCCAAAGATGGATGAATTGCCATGTTCTCCAAATTTAGTTCTATTTGAGGGAAGCTTTCAAACATATGAAGCACAATATATGTCAAAGCCTAGTTCTAAGAAAGTTTCTGAGGAGATCGAAGATGCGTCGATGGTTGTTTGATATACCATGTCTGAAAGGCTCTTTTAGGGGGATTTGCTTGAATGATAGGGCTCATAATCGTGTATACTTACAGTGGGGAAAAAGTTGGTGGCTATCCAGAGTTTTGCCTCGCTTAGGGGTGATTCTTATCCATCATTACTAAATGAGGTTTTCAGGTTCTCTGAGCAGGTCTCTTCCAAAGGTCAAGAAATTTTTGGCAAATCTCCCAAGTCCTTTGTTGTTGATTCTGAAGTGGAGGAAGAGGAAAAATCCCACTTGATATGGAAAATGCAGGGTAAAAGGGGTAGCAATATTCCGCATGTCAATGATCTTGAACGAGATGTTGTGACAATCACTCGTGATACTGAGCATACACGTGCTGGCATTGAGGAGGAAAGGAAATGTAAAGGGAAGGGAAATTTGGCAAAGTTCTATGTGAAGGAAAGTAAGAGAAAATATGGCACAAAAAGTGTTACTCAAAAAGTGCTAGGTAGTGTCATGGTGGAAAATGCAACACAGACTGAAAGGATAAGGCGTCAAAGGGAACAAGGGGTTCTACAAAAGGAACATGTTTCGAATCCTATCCTTATTAATGACAGTGAAACATAATCTGTGGATATTTCCAAGTATGTGGAAAAACGTCGACGGGAATTAGAGGATGAGAGTCTAAAATCCAAAGTAAATCAGAAGAAAACAAAGAAATCTCTAGCAAAATGGGAAAAGGCTCCAAAGAAAAAAATCTCATGTGAAAAGGAATGAGGATGTTCAACCCGTAAAGAGACATATTCCCAGGGTTCAGAATGTCCGTCAAGAACCAGAATGACCAGAGAAGAAAGTATTGAAAAAATGGAGGTTCAAAAGGTGCTAAATGGAAGAGCGTTTGCCAAGGACATACTGACAAAGTCTGGTGTGGCAGCACTCGTTGGTGCTGTCGCCATACAAGTATGGGGTCATCTATTTGAACCCATATTCTGTACTTTCATGAACCAGAGCTGTGTAAGTTCTATTATAAAATACAATTGCTCGTGGATGGGGGAATACGACTGCTGTTGAGGGAATGGAAATAAGCATAACTACAGAAGTGTTGGGGGATCATTTTGGTATTTCCTGTGGTTCGAATTAGATCTATAGGATGCAAGCCCTCTGCAGAATTCACGCAGCTTGCTATGAAAAGGGTTGAGGTTAAACGGGATGGAGATCCCAAAAAGTATCTCAAGGGCGAGTTCTAGTTGTTCATTGAGTTTGTCAACAAGGTCCTGGTCCCTAGAATGGAGAAGCGTACTGTAGCATTTGCAGCAGACCTGTTCCTCATTGAAAAATTGGTATAACTTCAAGAGATAAATCTCCAGTTCATCATGTTGGAACATATGCACATGGTCATGACTTGGAAAAAGTCTAAGCATGGGATTCCTTATGGGTATCTTCTGAACTTTGTGTTCAATCACTTTGAAGAACCTTTAGGATTAAATGTACCTGTTACCACTAAACAAATTTTCACCAAATCCAAACAACAAGAGTGTGAGTGAATTGAAGGGGATGTTCCAGGTCGGTCACAAGTTGCAGTGGTTCTTGAACAACAAGCCACTCTCAAACGAGAAGTGGATGATCTTTCAGCTTTACTGAGTGCCAAAGAGGTTGAAGTAGCCACTCTCAAGTCTGAACTGCAGAAGGTTATCTCTAGCGGACCTTGTACTCGTCAGGGTAACGAGGAAGTGTTAAGAATGTTGAGGGCTTAAAATGATCTGTTGAAAGCTAAAAATGCCTCCCTCTGTGAGGAAATTCATACTCTCAATAAGAAACTCATCAAATTTCATGAGGATGCCAATGAGAGATTGACTCTGCGTATGCGTACCCTTACCCTTGCTCCCCTCCGTACTAAATGTATCTTGTTGTCTTACTCTCCCCATCTGTACTCCACTCCTATGGCTTGATGTTTTGATAAATTTCAATGGACAATATTTATATGATCTATTTTTTTGTATCAGACTATCTATGCGTGGTTTTTTTATCTCTTTATGCTTTCATACGAATGTTCTGTATGGCCATAGCCTTGAATTATCTTGTTGCCTTGTATTATAACTTGTGTATGTTTACAGTCTCTCCTTTTCAATGATGTCGAAAGGAGGAATATTGTGTAGTACTGTTTGTAAGAAGGAACATAGCTTAAGGGGGAACATGGATTAAGGGGGAACATTGCTTTTTGTTGATCTTGTTGAATGAATGTGTGAGGAAGTTATGTAGGTCGTTTGTCATCATCAAAAAGGGGGAAATTGGTAGGAACTTAGATCTTTAACATGTTTTGATGATCTCCTAACAAGTGCTCTGCAAAGTATGAAACTAGTCCCAATGGTCAAAAGTACTGCACAACTGTAAAGGATGTCTGAGTCACGAAGGTTGGTGAAACACAATGCACGACAAAATTACTCATTCTTTAAAAAAAAGGAAAATTCTTCAAGTTTCAAGAACAACAAGGAACCAGCCAAATTGTATTCATTTCTTCTTGTATTCCGTGTATTTTGTTTGCTTGTAATTGTTCTGAAATAGTAGGATTTGTTTGAGCTGTGATATAAACGTTTCAACCTTGTGTGAATCATTGTAAGAGTTCGAATTATGGGTAACTTGGGAGTTTACTTCAAGTCTATATTAATCAAGTAGGATTAGTATAGAGAGTACTGTTGTATCTACTCTAGCTCAGCGAAGTGATAGGGTGTATTACTTTGTTTAGAGATTAGCAGGTTAATCTCTTGTTTTGTAACCGACTTTTACTTTTGGTTGTGAAAGATTAGAGAAAGTGATTTTTTTGAAAAGTCCTATTGAGAACAAGTCGTGGTTTTCCTCCCTTGAGCAAGGAGGTTTCCACATAAAGTGATTGTCATCTTTACTTTCTGCAAGTTGTTCTTTATTTTTGTGTGTTAGTGTTGTGCGGACCGGGTCCCATCTAAGTAAGTATACGCATATATTCCATCACCATGCCCCTTTATTACATTCTTGTGGAGGATTTGTACAGTCCTTTAAGGAAGGTTATTGAAATTCTAGACAAAAAGGCTGATTTTAAAGAAAGGGGGAAGGAGAACCTTAAGGGGGAACACTATGGGATGTTTTCATTCAATGCAAGTTGAATGTTTAGAGAAATCATTTTGTGATAGATTCAAGAAATTGATGATTAGAGAGGAGAATCTGATACTAAAGGAGTAGCTTTTTGAATAACATCAAACATATGTGAATAGAACTATTCTTTATTAAGCACACGCTGAATATAGCTTATATCTTTATTATGAAGAGGAATCTAGGAGTCAAAAAACTATAATTCAGTAGCTTAAAAGGGATAACAACAGTAATTATTTTATTGTTTAGGGAAGGGAAGGAGAAAGAGATTAACTCTAAAAATATTATGATGGTTTAAACTTAAATATTATTCCTGGAGAATATGGAATCAAGAGTGGTGTTTTAACTTAATGGGGATAGTGATTGTGGATCTGATAGATCCACTGGTCATTTTTATCAATTTTGTTTGTATATTGTCGGGGAAGACATTGTGGACATTGTTGAGGTTTTCTTTCAGGTCACTCCTTACCAACATCAATTACTCACGCTAATTTTGTTTTACTACCTAAAAGGATTACATTCAGTCTTTTTTTAATTTAAGACCAATTAGTCTAAATAAATTTATTAATAAGGTGATCTCTTGAACTTTGCATGACAGTTTGAAGGAATACCTCCTAGGGTGACTCATCCATATCAATCTGGGTTTGTGAAGGGTAAAACTATCCCTGAAAATGTGCTACTTGCTTAAGAGAACATTACTAATATTGAAAAAGAGGGAAGCTATCAAATGTGGTAAGTAAATTGAACATACATAAGGTATATGAAAGGGTGAATTGGAGGTGGTGACAAATATGGGTTTTAATACTATTGTTGTGAACATTATTAGGAGGTTGTTTGAATTTAATTGGTACTTTATTCTCATAAATGGTCAGACTCAAGTTTTCTTCCATTCTACAAGAGGGGTGAAATAGGGAGATGCTTTATTACCTGCAGTATTCATCATTGTTGCTCAAGTACTTACTAGGGTACTAAAACTATATTTGAAATATGAATATGCTGGATATGGGATTCTCGAGTTAAGTGATAAGTTAAATCATCTGGCTTATTAAAATGAACTATCTTTGCAACAGTTGAAAGAAAGTCATTACTACATATTATGGAGGCTTTGAAGTAATATGAAGAGAAGTCGGGACAAATGGTTAACAAGAACAAAAGTTTATTTATATGTCTGATAAGGCTGCTCATCCTCACATGCAACTGGTAGACAACTTCACAAGGTCTAAGAATAGAATGTTTTCCTTTAACATACCCAGGGGGCCCAATTTATCATGAAAAGAAGATAAAAAGTCATTTTAATCAGGTGATTAAGAAGATATAGAACAAGTTGTAGATGTGGAAAGGTAAAATGCTTTCTTTTAGTGGTAAAGCGGTGCTTATAAATAATGTATTACATAGTATCCCCATCTATTTGTTATCAATTATATTATCACCTAACAGTGTGGTTAAAGATATACATAGGTGTTTTTTAAAATATCTTTGGAATTCCAAAGATGGTGGACGAGCAAAACATTAAATTGGTTGGGATAGTATATGTTTAATAATAGGGGCGAAGGTCTTGCTTTTAGATTCTTATTTGATATTTCTAAAGTTTCATTTGCAAAATTATGGTGGAATTTTAGAATAAACAATTATCTATTGTACAACTTCATGTGGATTAAGTATTGTAAGACGTAAAGGGCTCAAATTGTGGAGTGGAGGGATGGATATCAAGTCTGGAAAATGATGTTAGTGGCTATGGATTGCATTGATAAGGAAATCTTATGGTATGATACTTTGAGACAATGTTCTCTAGACTATGTTTTACTTATAAAACATATCTCTAATATAAACTAGAAGAGGTTAACCAGTCTAAATGTGAGGGAATGTGGAATGGTGAAATGATGACTTGACTATTCAATGAAGAAGTGTTTGCTAACATTCAGTCTTTAATAAGGGACTACCAGATATCAGAAGAAAGGGATAAGCGTTCATTGATGCTAATAACACTCAAACTACTCTTTAAAACTAATTAAAGAGTATGCTATGTCAATAAAAAATTGTTGATAAAAATTATACAACAAAGAGTGGGGGTCGAATCCCACAAAGAGTGGTGCGAGGTTTAGGATTCAATGGAAGAATTAAGATGCAGCTAATTTAAATGTAGAAAATGAAGAAAATGGGCGGAAGATTCAACAAAATTTAACCAACCAATTTCAAGTTCACAAATTAAATTCAAACTTTAAGCAAACAAGAATTTACTAAACAAATCAACTCTAGGGTCATGGATATTGAACATCGATGTCGCTAAGTGGTCAAATTGCATTGCTCCGAAAAGCTAACTAATTATGGATAGGTTGGGTCATCTTCAATAATGTTAATCTTCATTCTATCTCATAACACTAGTTCATAAAATACGCTTTCAACCTCATTTATGCAATTTTAGAGTCAACCCACTACCTTGATTTTTACAAGTAGATATAACTAAATTGCAAATTCAAACTAATGACCCATTAATATTGGTCTCTTTTGAGCAACAATCTGAGATCTAAGCTAAGATCATGTTTATCACCTTAATCCTTAAATTAATCACATTGTATAAATTCAAATCCATTTTGCAAATTTATAAAAAAGAGAAATTCAAGATACCCACTATGTTAAATCAACACACAACCTCATAATCACACCCATAGAGATTGAGGCGTAGCCACCGATCTCTAAGTGTAAAGCAATTATACCTTGAAAGGAAGGAGTCATGGGTAATATGAAATAATGAATTTAAAAAGCAAACTCACTTTGAATTCAACTTCAACTTACCAAATTCATGAGCAATTGTTGAAAAACCCCAAAGACTAAAAGTGTTCCTCACAAAGTAGAAAATGTTTCTCTCTAAATTATTCAGCACTATCTCAAAATTTTTTAATTTATTTTCTCTCACTCCTTTGAGCTATTTATATTTTTTCCCCAAAATTTAACCCAAAGCTCAATGTGTGACCCATTTGGTGACATTAGTTGCGCTTGCTGAGCTAATTCAGTGACTCATCAAATAACACTTCAGCTTACATATCTCTTGCTTCACCTTTGAGGTGTTTGAACCATAACGGACACTCTCGATTGATTCTGCCTTTCACATTCAACATATCACCAGTCCCCACCTTTGTTAGACTTTTACACCTCAAATTTTCACCAAGTTCTATCAACTTCGGTGATGGTCACCTTGTTCGCCCTTTGCATTCGGTGTATCATCGTCCCTCTTTGAGTTCGCTAACCCACCTCAATTAATTCAATCGTTTCACTATAAACTTGGGCGAGTTCATACACGTTGAGAGATGTGCCCTTCTCTTTAGGTGATCAATAATGTGGATTAACATTTTATTTTTATGTTTTTGGTCAGTCTTTCAAACATTTGTTCTTGTCTTTCCCTTTGGCCTTCATAGTTGTAAAACATCAAAAAATCATTAGACTTGGACATAATTAGACATTAGGACACTAATTGTTGAACTAAATTGGCATCATGTAAGTGCAAATCTACCACTCACCAACACCCCTAACTTTATGTTTTTCTTGTCCTCAAGTAAATAAAAACACACAGTTAAACAAGGGTGTCTACAAGAGTTATCAATGAGAGATAACATAAAAACACACAGTTAAACAAGGGTGTCTACAAGAGTTATCAATGAGAGATAACATGCATGTATCATTACAGGATTTCTCTCACAAACATGTTGCACTCGATTATGATTAAAAAAAGTCATGTTGCACTCAATTATAATTAAAAAAATAGCTTAAAATGATGACTTCCAAACTTTAAATCAAGCTCAAGTCCACTGTAGCTTCTTTTCTAAAACCAGATCATGCTTCAAAAAATACATTGAGGTGCTCTCACACAAAGACCAATTACATGCGCTCACAAATAAAATCAATGATGAAATAAGCAATCAATGCATCACTCACCCTCCCAAAGAGAAGTAGAAGCAAGCTTCGTCCCATAGATTTTCCCATATTTTTCAATCATCACACAATCTAGTTCATGTAGGATTTCAAAGGTCTTTTAGGATTGTAATGGGGTTTAGAGTTAATATATGGTCGATTTGGCTCATTGACTTCACCTGTTGAAAGCATTTTTGTAATCATCTTCACCTTTTCTCAAGTTTTTTTCATTTGAAAAGTCAAACTTCAATTTTGCAATCACTTTATTTAGTACCCCCTTTTATTTCACAAAACTCTCTTTTTCATTTCAATTTTCTTTTCTGATGATCATTACAATACCTCTTTTTTCTCTTTTTTTCTATTTTAAGGAGTTTTTCCCTCTTTTTTATAACCTCTAAGTTGAGTCTCATTCCATCTTCCTTTGCCTTTAATTTTACATTCTTTCCTCCTTTATTTCCACATCCCCAACTTAGGTTTTTGTCTTAAGTTGGCTATTGGAACATACCAATGCTTCATAACGGATTGTTGGAGAGAAGTTAGGGAAAATTTGGCTCAAGAGGCTTCAATATGGTTGTTAACAAATGGTTTAGGCGCAAATGATGCCAAAATGGATGTGCACCCTCAAAATGTAGGCACATAAGGATATGAAAATTTGGGCTCACCCTCAAACTTTCTGCCCGAGATCATTCCTAACACTAGTAAAGGCTAGAAAATTAGACTAACATTGAAAATTCTAGGATTCAACAAATATGCTTCCAAGTAAAACCTCACCACACATAAAACTTCAAGTATAATCATTTATCACAGCCCAAAAAGATATAATCCTTTGTAGGATATTCATGGCATGTCTAACATAAAAAACAACTAGTCAATCACAAGATTCATAAAGATCGCTCAAAAGAGCAACCACATTGATTCACTCTTTCTACACAGACATTTTAATACCATGCTCATCATGAATACCATTCAAGATATCAATATTGATCACAATCGATCCTCTAATTATATCAATGCAAACTCAAGCATTTCTCTATTTCCAAAACTCATGGGGTAACTGAAAATTTCAGTGAAAAAAAAGAGACCATGTGAGATAAACAAATCGAAACACTACATTAAAACATAAACCAAATACCAAATTATCCAAATGAATGGGATTAGTGACATGCACAATTTCACCCCACCAAGATAAAAGTGCAGTGTCCTCAATGCGAAGAAGAGACCAAAAAGCTTAAATTGAGAGACTCCTTTAATCATAAAGAGAAATCTGATATTGCTGACCAGGTCGGCGGATCACCAAAAGAGGATGAATCATCGAACATGCCTGTAGAGAATGTGAAATCATCTCTACATTCGACGAGGTGAAGACTGATCACCCAAAATATTTTGGGCAATCACTAATATATATATATATATATATATA